>NW_027485718.1:0-31998 GCF_050908995.1 Andrena cerasifolii
CGAACCAACGAAACCAACGAACCAACGAAACAACGAAACCAACGAACCAACGAACCAACGAACCAACGAACCAATGAACCAACGAACCCACGAACAAACGAACAAGCGAACAAACGAACAAACGAACAAACGAACAAACGAACAAACGAACAATCGAGCAAAGAGACAAAGAAACAAAGAAACAATGAAAAACGATCCAACGAACCAACGAACCAACGAACCAACGAACTAACGAACAATCGAACCAACGAACCAACGAAACAACGAACCAACGAACCAACGAAACAACGAACCAACGAACCAACGAACCAACGAACCAACGAACCAACGAACCAACGAACCAACGAACCAACGATCCAACGAACCAACGAACCAACGAACCAACGAACCATCGAACCAACGAACCAACGAACCAACGAACCAACGAACCAACGAACAAACGAACAAACGAACAATCGAACAAACGAACAAAACGAACAAACGAACAAACGAACAAACGAACAAACGAACAAACGAACAAACGAACAATCGAGCAAAGAGACAAAGAAACAAAGAAACAATGAAACAATGAAAAACGATCCAACGAACCAACGAACCAACGAACCAACGAACTAACGAACAATCGAACCAACGAACCAACGAAACAACGAACCAACGAAACAACGAACCAACGAACCAACGAACCAACGAACCAACGAACCAACGAACCAATGAACCAACGAACCCACGAACAAACGAACAAACGAACAATCGAACAAAGAGACAAAGAAACAAAGAAACAAAGAAAAAAACGAACCAACGAACCAACGAACCAACGAACCAACGAACCAACGAACCAACGAACCAACGAACCAACGAACCAACGAACCAACGAACCAACGAACCAACGAACCAACGAACCAACGAACCAACGAACCAACGAACCAACGAACAAACGAACAAACGAACAAAGGAACAAACGAACAATCGAACAAAGAGACAAAGAAACAAAGAAACAAAGAAACAAAGAAAAAAACGAACCAACGAACCAACGAACCAACGAACCAACGAACCAACGAACCAACGAACCAACGAACCAACGAACCAACGAACCAACGAACCAACGAACCAACGAACCAACGAACCAACGAACCAACGAACCAACGAACCAACGAACCAACGAACCAACGAACCAACGAACCAACGAACCAACGAACCAACGAACCAACGAACCAACGAACCAACGAACCAACGAACCAACGAACCAACGAACCAACGAACCAACGAACCAACGAACCAACGAACCAACGAACCAACGAACCAACGAACCAACGAACCAACGAACCAACGAACCAACGAACCAACGAACCAACGAACCAACGAACCAACGAACCAACGAACCAACGAACCAACGAACCAACGAACCAACGAACCAACGAACCAACGAACCAACGAACCAACGAACCAACGAACCAACGAACCAACGAAACCAACGAAACAACGAACCAACGAACCAACGAACCAACGAACCAACGAACCAACGAACCAACGAACCAACGAACCAACGAACCAACGAAACAAACAACCAACGAACCAGCGAACAAACGAACAAACGAACCAACGAACAAACGAACAAACGAACAAACGAACAAAGAAAGAAAGAAACAAAGAAACAAACGAACCAACGAACCAACGAACCAACGAACCAACGAACCAACGAACCAACGAACAAACGAAAAAACGACAAAACAAACAAACGAACAAACGAACAAACGAACAAACGAACAAACGAACAAACGAATAAAAGAACAAACGAACAAACGAACAAACGAACAAACGAACAAACGAACAAACGAACAAACGAACAAACGAACAAACGAACAATCGAACAAAGAGACAAAGAAAACAAAGAAACAAAGAAAAAACGAAAAAACGAAAAAACGAACCAACGAACCAACGAACCAACGAACCAACGAACCAACGAACCAACGAACCAACGAACCAACGAACCAACGAACCAACGAACCAACGAACCAACGAACCAACGAACCAACGAACCAACGAACAAACGAACAAACGAACAATCGAACAAACGAACAAACGAACAAACGAACAAACGAACAAACGAACAAACGAACAAACGAACAAACGAACAAACGAACAAACGAACAAACGAACAAACGAACAAACGAACAAACGAACAATCGAACAAACGAACAAACGAACAAACGAACAAACGAACAAACGAACAAACGAACAAACGAACAATCGAACAAAGAGACAAAGAAACAAAGAAACAAAGAAAAAACGAACCAACGAACCAACGAACCAACGAACCAACGAACCAACGAACCAACGAACCAACGAACCAACGAACCAACGAACCAACGAACCAACAAACCAACGAACCAACGAACCAACGAACCAACGAACAAACGAACAAACGAACAATCGAACAAACGAACAAACGAACAAACGAACAAACGAACAAACGAACAAACGAACAAACGAACAAACGAACAAACGAACAAACGAACAAACGAACAAGCGAACAAACGAACAAACGAACAAACGAACAAACGAACAAACGAACAAACGAACAAACGAACAATCGAACAAAGAGACAAAGAAACAAAGAAACAAAGAAAAAAACGAACCAACGAACCAACCAACCAACGAACCAACGAACCAACGAACCAACGAACCAACGAACCAACGAACCAACGAACCAACGAACCAACGAACCAACGAACCAACGAACCAACGAACCAACGAACCAACGAACCAACGAACCAACGAAACAACGAACCAACGAACCAACGAACCAACGAACCAACGAACCAATGAACCAACGAACCCACGAACAAACGAACAAGCGAACAAACGAACAAACGAACAAACGAACAAACGAACAAACGAACAATCGAGCAAAGAGACAAAGAAACAAAGAAACAATGAAAAACGATCCAACGAACCAACGAACCAACGAACCAACGAACTAACGAACAATCGAACCAACGAACCAACGAAACAACGAACCAACGAAACAACGAACCAACGAACCAACGAACCAACGAACCAACGAACCAACGAACCAACGAACCAACGATCCAACGAACCAACGAACCAACGAACCAACGAACCAACGAACCAACGAACCAACGAACCAACGAACCAACGAACCAACGAACAAACGAACAAACGAACAATCGAACAAACGAACAAACGAACAAACGAACAAACGAACAAACGAACAAACGAACAAACGAACAAACGAACAATCGAGCAAAGAGACAAAGAAACAAAGAAACAATGAAACAATGAAAAACGATCCAACGAACCAACGAACCAACGAACCAACGAACTAACGAACAATCGAACCAACGAACCAACGAAACAACGAACCAACGAAACAACGAACCAACGAACCAACGAACCAACGAAACAACGAACCAACGAAACAACGAACCAACGAACCAACGAACCAACGAACCAACGAACCAACGAACCAATGAACCAACGAACCCACGAACAAACGAACAAACGAACAATCGAACAAAGAGACAAAGAAACAAAGAAACAAAGAAAAAACGAACCAACGAACCAACGAACCAACGAACCAACGAACCAACGAACCAACGAACCAACGAACCACACGAACCAACGAACCAACGAACCAACGAACCAACGAACCAACGAACCAACGAACCAACGAACCAACGAACCAACGAACAAACGAACAAACGAACAATCGAACAAACGAACAAACGAACAAACGAACAAACGAACAAGCGAACAAACGAACAAACGAACAAACGAACAAACGAACAAACGAACAAACGAACAAACGAACAAGCGAACAAACGAACAAACGAACAAACGAACAAACGAACAAACGAACAAACGAACAAACGAACAAACGAACAAACGAACAATCGAACAAAGAGACAAAGAAACAAAGAAACAAAGAAAAAAACGAACCAACGAACCAACGAACCAAACGAACCAACGAACCAACGAACCAACGAACCAACGAACCAACGAACCAACGAACCAACGAACCAACGAACCAACGAACCAACGAACCAACGAACCAACGAAACAACGAACCAACGAACCAACGAACCAACGAACCAACGAACCAATGAACCAACGAACCCACGAACAAACGAACAAGCGAACAAACGAACAAACGAACAAACGAACAATCGAGCAAAGAGACAAAGAAACAAAGAAACAATGAAAAACGATCCAACGAACCAACGAACCAACGAACCAACGAACTAACGAACAATCGAACCAACGAACCAACGAAACAACGAACCAACGAAACAACGAACCAACGAACCAACGAACCAAGGAACCAACGAACCAACGAACCAACGAACCAACGAACCAACGAACCAACGAACCAACGAACCAACGAACCAACGAACCAACGAACCAACGAACCAACGAACCAACGAACAAACGAACAAACGAACAATCGAACAAACGAACAAACGAACAAACGAACAAACGAACAAACGAACAAACGAAAAAACGAACAAACGAACAAACGAACAAACGAACAATCGAACAAACGAACAAACGAACAAACGAACAAACGAACAAACGAACAATCGAACAAAGAGACAAAGAAACAAAGAAACAAAGAAAAAACGAACCAACGAACCAACGAACCAACGAACCAACGAACCAACGAACCAACGAACCAACGAACCAACGAACCAACGAACCAACGAACCAACGAACCAACGAACCAACGAACCAACGAAACCAACGAACAAACGAACAAACGAACAATCGAAACAAACGAACAAACGAACAAACGAACAAACGAACAAACGAACAAACGAACAAACGAACAAACGAACAAACAACGAACAAACGAACAAACGAACAAACGAACAAACGAACAAACGAACAAACGAACAAACGAACAAACGAGCAAACGAACAAACGAACAAACGAACAAACGAACAATCGAACAAAGAGACAAAGAAACAAAGAAACAAAGAAAAATACGAACCAACGAACCAACGAACCAACGAACCAACGAACCGACGAACCAACGAACCAACGAACCAACGAACCAACGAACCAACGAACCAACGAACCACCGAAACAACGAACCAACGAACCAACGAACCAACGAACCAACGAACCAATGAACCAACGAACCCACGAACAAACGAACAAGCGAACAAACGAACAAACGAACAAACGAACAATCGAGCAAAGAGACAAAGAAACAAAGAAACAATGAAAAACGATCCAACGAACCAACGAACCAACGAACCAACGAACTAACGAACAATCGAACCAACGAACCAACGAAACAACGAACCAACGAAACAAAGAACCAACGAACCAACGAACAAACGAACAAACGAACAAACGAACAAACGAACAAACGAACAAACGAACAAACGAACCAACGAACCAACGAACCAACGAACCAACGAACCAACGAACCAACGAACCAACAAACCAACGAACCAACGAACCACCGAACCAACGAAACAACGAACCAACGAACCAACGAACAAACGAACAAACGAACAATCGAACAAACGAACAAACGAACAAACGAACAAACGAACAAACGAACAAACGAACAAACGAACAAACGAACAAACGAACAAACGAACAAACGAACAAACGAACAAACGAACAAACGAACAAAACGAGCAAACGAACAAACGAACAAACGAACAAACGAACAATCGAACAAAGAGACAAAGAAACAAAGAAACAAAGAAAAATACGAACCAACGAACCAACGAACCAACGAACCAACGAACCGACGAACCAACGAACCAACGAACCAACGAACCAACGAACCAACGAACCAACGAACCACCGAAACAACGAACCAACGAACCAACGAACCAACGAACCAACGAACCAATGAACCAACGAACCCACGAACAAACGAACAAGCGAACAAACGAACAAACGAACAAACGAACAATCGAGCAAAGAGACAAAGAAACAAAGAAACAATGAAAAACGATCCAACGAACCAACGAACCAACGAACCAACGAACTAACGAACAATCGAACCAACGAACCAACGAAACAACGAACCAACGAAACAAAGAACCAACGAACCAACGAACAAACGAACAAACGAACAAACGAACAAACGAACAAACGAACAAACGAACAAACGAACAAACGAACAAACGAACAAACGAACAAACGAACAAACGAACAAACGAACAAACGAACAAACGAACAAACGAACAAACGAACAAACGAACAAACGAACAAACGAACAAACGAACAAACGAACAAACGAACAAACGAACAAACGAACAAACGAACAAACGAACAAACGAACAAACGAACAAACGAACAAACGAACAAACGAACAATCGAGCAAAGAGACAAAGAAACAAAGAAACAATGAAAAAACGATCCAACGAACCAACGAACCAACGAACCAACGAACTAACGAACAAACGAACAAACGAACAATCGAACAAACGAACAAACGAACCAACGAACCAACGAACCAACGAACCAACGAAACAACGAACCAACGAAACAACGAACCAACGAACCAACGAACAAACGAACAAACGAACAAACGATCAAACGAACAAACGAGCAATCGAACAAAGAGACAAAGAAACAAAGAAACAAAGATAAAACGAACCAACGAACCAACGAACCAACGAACCAACGAACCAACGAACCAACGAACCAACGAACCAACGAACCAACGAACCAAAGGACCAACGAACCAGCGAACAAACGAACAAACGAACAAAGGAACAAACGAACAATCGAACAAAGAGACAAAGAAACAAAGGAACAAAGAAACAAAGAAAAAAACGAACCAACGAACCAACGAACCAACGAACCAACGAACCAACGAACCAACGAACCAACGAACCAACGAACCAACGAACCAACGAACCAACGAACCAACGAACCAACGAACCAACGAACCAACGAACCAACGAACCAACGAACCAACGAACCAACGAACCAACGAACCAACGAACCAACGAACCATCGAACAAACGAACAAACGAACCAACGAACCAACGAACCAACGAACCAACCAACCAACGAACCAACGAACCAACGAACCAACGAACCAACGAACCAACGAACCAACGAACCAACGAACCAACGAACCAACGAACCAACGAACCAACGAACCAACGAACCAACGAACCAACGAACCAACGAACCAACGAACCAACGAACCAACGAACCAACGAACCAACGAACCAACGAACCAACGAACCAACGAACCAACGAACCAACGAACCAACGAACCAACGAACCAACGAACCAACGAACCAACGAACCAACGAACCAACGAACCAACGAACCAACGAACCAACGAACCAATGAACCAACGAACCCACGAACAAACGAACAAGCGAACAAACGAACAAACGAACAAACGAACAATTGAGCAAAGAGACAAAGAAACAAAGAAACAATGAAAAACGATCCAACGAACCAACGAACCAACGAACCAACGAACTAACGAACAATCGAACCAACGAACCAACGAAACAACGAACCAACGAAACAAAGAACCAACGAACCAACGAACAAACGAACAAACGAACAAACGAACAAACGAACAAACGAACAAACGAACAAACGAACAAACGAACAAACGAACAAACGAACAAACGAACAAACGAACAAACGAACAAACGAACAAACGAACAAACGAACAAACGAACAAACGAACAAACGAACAAACGAACAAACGAACAAACGAACAAACGAACCAACGAACCAACAAACCAACGAACCAACGAACCAACGAACCAACGAACAAACGAACAAACGAACAATCGAACAAACGAACAAACGAACAAACGAACAAACGAACAAACGAACAAACGAACAAACGAACAAACGAACAAACGAACAAACGAACAAACGAACAAGCGAACAAACGAACAAACGAACAAACGAACAAACGAACAAACGAACAAACGAACAAACGAACAATCGAACAAAGAGACAAAGAAACAAAGAAACAAAGAAAAAAACGAACCAACGAACCAACCAACCAACGAACCAACGAACCAACGAACCAACGAACCAACGAACCAACGAACCAACGAACCAACGAACCAACGAACCAACGAACCAACGAACCAACGAACCAACGAACCAACGAACCAACGAACCAACGAAACAACGAACCAACGAACCAACGAACCAACGAACCAACGAACCAATGAACCAACGAACCCACGAACAAACGAACAAGCGAACAAACGAACAAACGAACAAACGAACAAACGAACAAACGAACAATCGAGCAAAGAGACAAAGAAACAAAGAAACAATGAAAAACGATCCAACGAACCAACGAACCAACGAACCAACGAACTAACGAACAATCGAACCAACGAACCAACGAAACAACGAACCAACGAAACAACGAACCAACGAACCAACGAACCAACGAACCAACGAACCAACGAACCAACGAACCAACGATCCAACGAACCAACGAACCAACGAACCAACGAACCAACGAACCAACGAACCAACGAACCAACGAACCAACGAACCAACGAACAAACGAACAAACGAACAATCGAACAAACGAACAAACGAACAAACGAACAAACGAACAAACGAACAAACGAACAAACGAACAAACGAACAATCGAGCAAAGAGACAAAGAAACAAAGAAACAATGAAACAATGAAAAACGATCCAACGAACCAACGAACCAACGAACCAACGAACTAACGAACAATCGAACCAACGAACCAACGAAACAACGAACCAACGAAACAACGAACCAACGAACCAACGAACCAACGAAACAACGAACCAACGAAACAACGAACCAACGAACCAACGAACCAACGAACCAACGAACCAACGAACCAATGAACCAACGAACCCACGAACAAACGAACAAACGAACAATCGAACAAAGAGACAAAGAAACAAAGAAACAAAGAAAAAACGAACCAACGAACCAACGAACCAACGAACCAACGAACCAACGAACCAACGAACCAACGAACCACACGAACCAACGAACCAACGAACCAACGAACCAACGAACCAACGAACCAACGAACCAACGAACCAACGAACCAACGAACAAACGAACAAACGAACAATCGAACAAACGAACAAACGAACAAACGAACAAACGAACAAGCGAACAAACGAACAAACGAACAAACGAACAAACGAACAAACGAACAAACGAACAAACGAACAAGCGAACAAACGAACAAACGAACAAACGAACAAACGAACAAACGAACAAACGAACAAACGAACAAACGAACAAACGAACAATCGAACAAAGAGACAAAGAAACAAAGAAACAAAGAAAAAAACGAACCAACGAACCAACGAACCAACGAACCAACGAACCAACGAACCAACGAACCAACGAACCAACGAACCAACGAACCAACGAACCAACGAACCAACGAACCAACGAACCAACGAACCAACGAAACAACGAACCAACGAACCAACGAACCAACGAACCAACGAACCAATGAACCAACGAACCCACGAACAAACGAACAAGCGAACAAACGAACAAACGAACAAACGAACAATCGAGCAAAGAGACAAAGAAACAAAGAAACAATGAAAAACGATCCAACGAACCAACGAACCAACGAACCAACGAACTAACGAACAATCGAACCAACGAACCAACGAAACAACGAACCAACGAAACAACGAACCAACGAACCAACGAACCAAGGAACCAACGAACCAACGAACCAACGAACCAACGAACCAACGAACCAACGAACCAACGAACCAACGAACCAACGAACCAACGAACCAACGAACCAACGAACCAACGAACAAACGAACAAACGAACAATCGAACAAACGAACAAACGAACAAACGAACAAACGAACAAACGAACAAACGAAAAAACGAACAAACGAACAAACGAACAAACGAACAATCGAACAAACGAACAAACGAACAAACGAACAAACGAACAAACGAACAATCGAACAAAGAGACAAAGAAACAAAGAAACAAAGAAAAAACGAACCAACGAACCAACGAACCAACGAACCAACGAACCAACGAACCAACGAACCAACGAACCAACGAACCAACGAACCAACGAACCAACGAACCAACGAACCAACGAACCAACGAACCAACGAACAAACGAACAAACGAACAATCGAACAAACGAACAAACGAACAAACGAACAAACGAACAAACGAACAAACGAACAAACGAACAAACGAACAAACGAACAAACGAACAAACGAACAAACGAACAAACGAACAAACGAACAAACGAACAAACGAACAAACGAGCAAACGAACAAACGAACAAACGAACAAACGAACAATCGAACAAAGAGACAAAGAAACAAAGAAACAAAGAAAAATACGAACCAACGAACCAACGAACCAACGAACCAACGAACCGACGAACCAACGAACCAACGAACCAACGAACCAACGAACCAACGAACCAACGAACCACCGAAACAACGAACCAACGAACCAACGAACCAACGAACCAACGAACCAATGAACCAACGAACCCACGAACAAACGAACAAGCGAACAAACGAACAAACGAACAAACGAACAATCGAGCAAAGAGACAAAGAAACAAAGAAACAATGAAAAACGATCCAACGAACCAACGAACCAACGAACCAACGAACTAACGAACAATCGAACCAACGAACCAACGAAACAACGAACCAACGAAACAAAGAACCAACGAACCAACGAACAAACGAACAAACGAACAAACGAACAAACGAACAAACGAACAAACGAACCAACGAACCAACGAACCAACGAACCAACGAACCAACGAACCAACGAACCAACAAACCAACGAACCAACGAACCACCGAACCAACGAAACAACGAACCAACGAACCAACGAACAAACGAACAAACGAACAATCGAACAAACGAACAAACGAACAAACGAACAAACGAACAAACGAACAAACGAACAAACGAACAAACGAACAAACGAACAAACGAACAAACGAACAAACGAACAAACGAACAAACGAACAAACGAGCAAACGAACAAACGAACAAACGAACAAACGAACAATCGAACAAA
The DNA here is from genome assembly GCF_050908995.1 of Andrena cerasifolii. Lineage (NCBI taxonomy): Eukaryota > Metazoa > Arthropoda > Insecta > Hymenoptera > Andrenidae > Andrena > Andrena cerasifolii. Next base: position 11,087 of record NW_027485718.1, read on the forward strand.
GAGACAAAGAAACAAAGAAACAAAGAAAAATACGAACCAACGAACCAACGAACCAACGAACCAACGAACCGACGAACCAACGAACCAACGAACCAACGAACCAACGAACCAACGAACCAACGAACCACCGAAACAACGAACCAACGAACCAACGAACCAACGAACCAACGAACCAATGAACCAACGAACCCACGAACAAACGAACAAGCGAACAAACGAACAAACGAACAAACGAACAATCGAGCAAAGAGACAAAGAAACAAAGAAACAATGAAAAACGATCCAACGAACCAACGAACCAACGAACCAACGAACTAACGAACAATCGAACCAACGAACCAACGAAACAACGAACCAACGAAACAAAGAACCAACGAACCAACGAACAAACGAACAAACGAACAAACGAACAAACGAACAAACGAACAAACGAACAAACGAACAAACGAACAAACGAACAAACGAACAAACGAACAAACGAACAAACGAACAAACGAACAAACGAACAAACGAACAAACGAACAAACGAACAAACGAACAAACGAACAAACGAACAAACGAACAAACGAACAAACGAACAAACGAACAAACGAACAAACGAACAAACGAACAAACGAACAAACGAACAAACGAACAAACGAACAAACGAACAATCGAGCAAAGAGACAAAGAAACAAAGAAACAATGAAAAAACGATCCAACGAACCAACGAACCAACGAACCAACGAACTAACGAACAAACGAACAAACGAACAATCGAACAAACGAACAAACGAACCAACGAACCAACGAACCAACGAACCAACGAAACAACGAACCAACGAAACAACGAACCAACGAACCAACGAACAAACGAACAAACGAACAAACGATCAAACGAACAAACGAGCAATCGAACAAAGAGACAAAGAAACAAAGAAACAAAGATAAAACGAACCAACGAACCAACGAACCAACGAACCAACGAACCAACGAACCAACGAACCAACGAACCAACGAACCAACGAACCAAAGGACCAACGAACCAGCGAACAAACGAACAAACGAACAAAGGAACAAACGAACAATCGAACAAAGAGACAAAGAAACAAAGGAACAAAGAAACAAAGAAAAAAACGAACCAACGAACCAACGAACCAACGAACCAACGAACCAACGAACCAACGAACCAACGAACCAACGAACCAACGAACCAACGAACCAACGAACCAACGAACCAACGAACCAACGAACCAACGAACCAACGAACCAACGAACCAACGAACCAACGAACCAACGAACCAACGAACCAACGAACCAACGAACCATCGAACAAACGAACAAACGAACCAACGAACCAACGAACCAACGAACCAACCAACCAACGAACCAACGAACCAACGAACCAACGAACCAACGAACCAACGAACCAACGAACCAACGAACCAACGAACCAACGAACCAACGAACCAACGAACCAACGAACCAACGAACCAACGAACCAACGAACCAACGAACCAACGAACCAACGAACCAACGAACCAACGAACCAACGAACCAACGAACCAACGAACCAACGAACCAACGAACCAACGAACCAACGAACCAACGAACCAACGAACCAACGAACCAACGAACCAACGAACCAACGAACCAACGAACCAACGAACCAATGAACCAACGAACCCACGAACAAACGAACAAGCGAACAAACGAACAAACGAACAAACGAACAATTGAGCAAAGAGACAAAGAAACAAAGAAACAATGAAAAACGATCCAACGAACCAACGAACCAACGAACCAACGAACTAACGAACAATCGAACCAACGAACCAACGAAACAACGAACCAACGAAACAAAGAACCAACGAACCAACGAACAAACGAACAAACGAACAAACGAACAAACGAACAAACGAACAAACGAACAAACGAACAAACGAACAAACGAACAAACGAACAAACGAACAAACGAACAAACGAACAAACGAACAAACGAACAAACGAACAAACGAACAAACGAACAAACGAACAAACGAACAAACGAACAAACGAACAAACGAACAAACGAACAAACGAACAAACGAACAAACGAACAAACGAACAAACGAACAAACGAACAAACGAACAAACGAACAATCGAGCAAAGAGACAAAGAAACAAAGAAACAATGAAAAAACGATCCAACGAACCAACGAACCAACGAACCAACGAACTAACGAACAAACGAACAAACGAACAATCGAACAAACGAACAAACGAACCAACGAACCAACGAACCAACGAACCAACGAAACAACGAACCAACGAAACAACGAACCAACGAACCAACGAACAAACGAACAAACGAACAAACGATCAAAACGAACAAACGAGCAATCGAACAAAGAGACAAAGAAACAAAGAAACAAAGATAAAACGAACCAACGAAACCAACGAACCAACGAACCAACGAACCAACGAACCAACGAACCAACGAACCAACGAACCAACGAACCAAAGGACCAACGAACCAGCGAACAAACGAACAAACGAACAAAGGAACAAACGAACAATCGAACAAAGAGACAAAGAAACAAAGAAACAAAGAAACAAAGAAAAAAACGAACCAACGAACCAACGAACCAACGAACCAACGAACCAACGAACCAACGAACCAACGAACCAACGAACCAACGAACCAACGAACCAACGAACCAACGAACCAACGAACCAACGAACCAACGAACCAACGAACCAACGAACCAACGAACCAACGAACCAACGAACCAACGAACCAATGATCCAACGAACCAACGAACCAACGAACCAACGAACCATCGAAACAACGAACCAACGAACCAACGAACCAACGAACCAACGAACCAGCGAACAAACGAACAAACGAACCAACGAACCAACGAACCAACCAACCAACGAACCAACGAACCAACGAACCAACGAACCAACGAACCAACGAACCAACGAACCAACGAACCAACGAACCAACGAACCAACGAACCAACGAACCAACGAACCAACGAACCCAACGAACCAACGAACCAACGAACCAACGAACCAACGAACCAACGAACCAACGAACCAACGAACCAACGAACCAACGAACCAACGAACCAACGAACCAACGAACCAACGAACCAACGAACCAACGAACCAACGAACCAACGAACCAACGAACCAACGAACCAACGAACCAACGAACCAACGAACCAACGAACCAACGAACCAACGAACCAACGAACCAACGAACCAACGAACCAACGAAACAACGAACCAACGAACCAACGAACCAACGAACCAACGAACCAGCGCACAAACGAACAAACGAACCAACGAACCAACGAACCAACGAACAACCAACCAACAACGAACCAACGAACCAACGAACCAACGAACCAACGAACCAACGAACCAACGAACCAACGCACCAACGATCCAACGAACCAACGAACCAACGAACCAACGAACCAACGAACCAACGAACCAACGAACCAACGAACCAACGAACCAACGAACCAACGAACCAACGAACCAACGAACCAACGAACCAACGAACCAACGAACCAACGAACCAACGAACCAACGAAACAACGACCAACGAACCAACGAACAAACGAAAAAACGACAAAACGAACAAACGAACAAACGAACAAACGAACAAACGAACAAACGAACAAACGAATAAATGAACAAACGAACAAACGAACAATCGAACCAACGAACCAACGAACCAACGAACCAACGAACCAACGAACCAACGAACCATCGAACCAACGAACCAACGAACCAACGAACCAACGAACCAACGAACCAACGAACCAACGAACCAACGAACCAACGAACCAACGAACCAACGAACCAACGAACCAACGAACCAACGAACCAACGAACCAACGAACCAACGAACCAATGAACCAACGAACCAACGAACCAACGAACCAACGAACCATCGAAACAACAAACCAACGAACCAACGAACCAACGAACCAACGAACCAGCGAACAAACGAACAAACGAACCAACGAACCAACGAACCAACGAACCAACCAACCAACGAACCAACGAACCAACGAACCAACGAACCAACGAACCAACGAACCAACGAACCAACGAACCAACGAACCAACGAACCAACGAACCAACGAACCAACGAACCAACGAACCAACGAACCAACGAACCAACGAACCAACGAACCAACGAACCAACGAACAAACGAACAAACGAACAATCGAACAAACGAACAAACGAACAAACGAACAAACGAACAAACGAAAAAACGAACAAACGAACAAACGAACAAACGAACAATCGAACAAACGAACAAACGAACAAACGAACAAACGAACAAACGAACAATCGAACAAAGAGACAAAGAAGCAAAGAAACAAAGAAAAAACGAACCAACGAACCAACGAACCAACGAACCAACGAACCAACGAACCAACGAACCAACGAACCAACGAACCAACGAACCAACGAACCAACGAACCAACGAACCAACGAACCAACAAACCAACGAACCAACGAACCACCGAACCAACGAAACAACGAACCAACGAACCAACGAACAAACGAACAAACGAACAATCGAACAAACGAACAAACGAACAAACGAACAAACGAACAAACGAACAAACGCACAAACGAACAAACGAACAAACGAACAAACGAACAAACGAACAAACGAACAAACGAACAAACGAACAAACGAACAAACGAACAAACGAACAAACGAACAAACGAACAAACGAACAAACGAACAAACGAACAATCGAACAAAGAGACAAAGAAACAAAGAAACAAAGAAAAATACGAACCAACGAACCAACGAACCAACGAACCAACGAACCAACGAACCAACGAACCAACGAACCAACGAACCAACGAACCAACGAACCAACGAACCAACGAACCAACGAACCAACGAACCAACGAACCAACGAACCAACGAACCAACGAACCAACGAACCAACGAACCAACGAACCAACGAACCAACGAACCAACGAACCAACGAACCAACGAACCAACGAACCAACGAACCAACGAACCAACGAACCAACGAACCAACGAACCAACGAACCAACGAACCAACGAACCAACGAACCAACGAACCAACGAACCAACGAACCAACGAACCAACGAACCAACGAACCAACGAACCAACGAACCACCGAAACAACGAACCAACGAACCAACGAACCAACGAACCAACGAACCAACGAACCAACGAACCAACGAACAAACGAACAAACGAACAATCGAACAAACGAACAAACGAACAAACGAACAAACGAACAAACGAAAAAACGAACAAACGAACAAACGAACAAACGAACAATCGAACAAACGAACAAACGAACAAACGAACAAACGAACAAACGAACAATCGAACAAAGAGACAAAGAAGCAAAGAAACAAAGAAAAAACGAACCAACGAACCAACGAACCAACGAACCAACGAACCAACGAACCAACGAACCAACGAACCAACGAACCAACGAACCAACGAACAAACGAACAAACGAACAAACGAACAAACGAACAAACGAACAAACGAACAAACGAACAAACGAACAAACGAACAAACGAACAAACGAACAAACGAACAAACGAACAATCGAACAAAGAGACAAAGAAACAAAGAAACAAAGAAAAATACGAACCAACGAACCAACGAACCAACGAACCAACGAACCAACGAACCAACGAACCAACGAACCAACGAACCAACGAACCAACGAACCAACGAACCAACGAACCAACGAACCAACGAACCAACGAACCAACGAACCAACGAACCAACGAACCAACGAACCACCGAAACAACGAACCAACGAACCAACGAACCAACGAACCAACGAACCAATGAACCAACGAACCCACGAACAAACGAACAAGCGAACAAACGAACAAACGAACAAACGAACAATCGAGCAAAGAGACAAAGAAACAAAGAAACAATGAAAAACGATCCAACGAACCAACGAACCAACGAACCAACGAACTAACGAACAATCGAACCAACGAACCAACGAAACAACGAACCAACGAAACAAAGAACCAACGAACCAACGAACAAACGAACAAACGAACAAACGAACAAACGAACAAACGAACAAACGAACAAACGAACAAACGAACAAACGAACAAACGAACAAACGAACAAACGAACAAACGAACAAACGAACAAACGAACAAACGAACAAACGAACAAACGAACAAACGAACAAACGAACAAACGAACAAACGAACAAACGAACAAACGAACAAACGAACCAACGAACCAACGAACCAACGAAACAACGAACCAACGAAACAACGAACCAACGAACCAACGAACAAACGAACAAACGAACAAACGATCAAACGAACAAACGAGCAATCGAACAAAGAGACAAAGAAACAAAGAAACAAAGATAAAACGAACCAACGAACCAACGAACCAACGAACCAACGAACCAACGAACCAACGAACCAACGAACCAACGAACCAACGAACCAAAGGACCAACGAACCAGCGAACAAACGAACAAACGAACAAAGGAACAAACGAACAATCGAACAAAGAGACAAAGAAACAAAGAAACAAAGAAACAAAGAAAAAAACGAACCAACGAACCAACGAACCAACGAACCAACGAACCAACGAACCAACGAACCAACGAACCAACGAACCAACGAACCAACGAACCAACGAACCAACGAACCAACGAACCAACGAACCAACGAACCAACGAACCAACGAACCAACGAACCAACGAACCAACGAACCAACGAACCAACGAACCAACGAACCAACGAACCAACGAACCAACGAACCAACGAACCAACGAACCAATGAACCAACGAACCAACGAACCAACGAACCAACGAACCATCGAAACAACGAACCAACGAACCAACGAACCAACGAACCAACGAACCAGCGAACAAACGAACAAACGAACCAACGAACCAACGAACCAACGAACCAACCAACCAACGAACCAACGTACCAACGAACCAACGAACCAACGAACCAACGAACCAACGAACCAACGAACCAACGAACCAACGAACCAACGAACCAACGAACCAACGAACCAACGAACCAACGAACCAACGAACCAACGAACCAACGAACCAACGAACCAACGAACCAACGAACCAACGAACCAACGAACCAACGAACCAACGAACCAACGAACCAACGAACCAACGAACCAACGAACCAACGAACCAACGAACCAACGAACCAACGAACCAACGAACCAACGAACCAACGAACCAACGAACCAACGAACCAACGAACCAACGAACCAACGAACCAACGAACCAATGAACCAACGAACCAACGAACCAACGAACCAACGAACCAACGAACCAACGAACCAACGAACCAACGAAACAACGAACCAACGAACCAACGAACCAACGAACCAACGAACCAGCGCACAAACGAACAAACGAACCAACGAACCAACGAACCAACGAACCAACGAACCAACGAACCAACCAACCAACGAACCAACGAACCAACGAACCAACGAACCAACGAACCAACGAACCAACGAACCAACGAACCAACGCACCAACGATCCAACGAACCAACGAACCAACGAACCAACGAACCAACGAACCAACGAACCAACGAACCAACGAACCAACGAACCAACGAACCAACGAACCAACGAACCAACGAACCAACGAACCAACGAACCAACGAACCAACGAACCAACGAAACAACGACCAACGAACCAACGAACAAACGAAAAAACGACAAAACGAACAAACGAACAAACGAACAAACGAACAAACGAATAAATGAACAAACGAACAATCGAACCAACGAACCAACGAACCAACGAACCAACGAACCAACGAACCAACGAACCAACGAACCAACGAACCAACGAACCAACGAACCAACGAACCAACGAACCAACGAACCAACGAACCAACGAACCAACGAACCAACGAACCAACGAACCAACGAACCAACGAACCAACGAACCAACGAACCAACGAACCAACGAACCAACGAACCAACGAACCAATGAACCAACGAACCAACGAACCAACGAACCAACGAACCAACGAACCAACGAACCAACGAACCAACGAAACAACGACCAACGAACCAACGAACAAACGAAAAAACGACAAAACGAACAAACGAACAAACGAACAAACGAACAAACGAATAAATGAACAAACGAACAAACGAACAATCGAACCAACGAACCAACGAACCAACGAACCAACGAACCAACGAACCAACGAACCAACGAACCAACGAACCAACGAACCAACGAACCAACGAACCAACGAACCAACGAACCAACGAACCAACGAACCAACGAACCAACGAACCAACGAACCAACGAACCAACGAACCAACGAACCAACGAAACAACGACCAACGAACCAACGAACAAACGAAAAAACGACAAAACGAACAAACGAACAAACGAACAAACGAACAAACGAATAAATGAACAAACGAACAAACGAACAATCGAACCAACGAACCAACGAACCAACGAACCAACGAACCAACGAACCAACGAACCAACGAACCAACGAACCAACGAACCAACGAACCAACGAACCAACGAACCAACGAACCAACGAACCAACGAACCAACGAACCAACGAACCAACGAACCAACGAACCAACGAACCAACGAACCAACGAACCAACGAACCAACGAACCAATGAACCAACGAACCAACGAACCAACGAACCAACGAACCATCGAAACAACAAACCAACGAACCAACGAACCAACGAACCAACGAACCAGCGAACAAACGAACAAACGAACCAACGAACCAACGAACCAACGAACCAACCAACCAACGAACCAACGAACCAACGAACCAACGAACCAACGAACCAACGAACCAACGAACCAACGAACCAACGAACCAACGAACCAACGAACCAACGAACCAACGAACCAACGAACCAACGAACCAACGAACCAACGAACCAACGAACCAACGAACCAACGAACCAACGAACCAACGAACAAACGAACAAACGAACAATCGAACAAACGAACAAACGAACAAACGAACAAACGAATAAATGAACAAACGAACAAACGAACAATCGAACCAACGAACCAACGAACCAACGAACCAACGAACCAACGAACCAACGAACCAACGAACCAACGAACCAACGAACCAACGAACCAACGAACCAACGAACCAACGAACCAACGAACCAACGAACCAACGAACCAACGAACCAACGAACCAACGAACCAACGAACCAACGAACCAACGAACCAACGAACCAACGAACCAACGAACCAACGAACCAACGAAACAACGACCAACGAACCAACGAACAAACGAAAAAACGACAAAACGAACAAACGAACAAACGAACAAACGAACAAACGAATAAATGAACAAACGAACAAACGAACAATCGAACCAACGAACCAACGAACCAACGAACCAACGAACCAACGAACCAACGAACCAACGAACCAACGAACCAACGAACCAACGAACCAACGAACCAACGAACCAACGAACCAACGAACCAACGAACCAACGAACCAACGAACCAACGAACCAACGAACCAACGAACCAACGAACCAACGAACCAACGAACCAACGAACCAACGAACCAATGAACCAACGAACCAACGAACCAACGAACCAACGAACCAACGAACCATCGAAACAACAAACCAACGAACCAACGAACCAACGAACCACCGAACCAACGAAACAACGAACCAACGAACCAACGAAACAACGAACCAACGAAACAAAGAACCAACGAACCAACGAACAAACGAACAAACGAACAAACGAACAAACGAACTAACGAAGAAACGAACAAACGAACAAACGAACAAACGAACAAACGAACAAACGAACAAACGAACAAACGAACAAACGAACAAACGAACAAACGAACAAACGAACAAACGAACAAACGAACAAACGAACAAACGAACAAACGAACAAACGAACAAACGAACAAACGAACAAACGAACAAACGAACAAACGAACAAACGAACAAACGAACAAACGAACAAACGAACAAACGAACAAACGAACAAACGAACAAACGAACAAACGAACAAACGAACAAACGAACAAACGAACAAACGAACAAACGAACAAACGAACAAACGAACAAACGAACAAACGAACAAACGAACAAACCAACAAACGAACAAACGAACAAACGAAAAAACGAACAAACGAACAAACGAACAAACGAACAAACGAACAAACGAACAAACGAACAAACGAACAAACGAACAAACGAACAAACGAACAAACGAACAAACGAACAAACGAACAAACGAACAAACGAACAAACGAACAAACGAACAAACGAACAAACGAACAAACGAACAAACGAACAAACGAACAAACGAACAAACGAACAAACGAACAAACGAACAAACGAACAAACGAACAAACGAACAAACGAACAAACGAACAAACGAACAAACGAACAAACGAACAATCGAGCAAAGAGACAAAGAAACAAAGAAACAATGAAAAACGATCCAACGAACCAACGAACCAACGAACCAACGAACTAACGAACAAACGAACAAACGAACAATCGAACAAACGAACAAACGAACCAACGAACCAACGAACCAACGAACCAACGAAACAACGAACCAACGAAACAACGAACCAACGAACCAACGAACAAACGAACAAACGAACAAACGATCAAACGAACAAACGAGCAATCGAACAAAGAGACAAAGAAACAAAGAAACAAAGATAAAACGAACCAACGAACCAACGAACCAACGAACCAACGAACCAACGAACCAACGAACCAACGAACCAACGAACCAACGAACCAACGAACCAAAGGACCAACGAACCAGCGAACAAACGAACAAACGAACAAAGGAACAAACGAACAATCGAACAAAGAGACAAAGAAACAAAGAAACAAAGAAACAAAGAAAAAACGAACCAACGAACCAACGAACCAACGAACCAACGAACCAACGAACCAACGAACCAACGAACCAACGAACCAACGAACCAACGAACCAACGAACCAACGAACCAACGAACCAACGAACCAACGAACCAACGAACCAACGAACCAACGAACCAACGAACCAACGAACCAACGAACCAACGAACCAACGAACCAATGAACCAACGAACCAACGAACCAACGAACCAACGAACCAACGAACCAACGAACCAACGAACCAACGAAACAACGACCAACGAACCAACGAACAAACGAAAAAACGACAAAACGAACAAACGAACAAACGAACAAACGAACAAACGAATAAATGAACAAACGAACAAACGAACAATCGAACCAACGAACCAACGAACCAACGAACCAACGAACCAACGAACCAACGAACCAACGAACCAACGAACCAACGAACCAACGAACCAACGAACCAACGAACCAACGAACCAACGAACCAACGAACCAACGAACCAACGAACCAACGAACCAACGAACCAACGAACCAACGAACCAACGAAACAACGACCAACGAACCAACGAACAAACGAAAAAACGACAAAACGAACAAACGAACAAACGAACAAACGAACAAACGAATAAATGAACAAACGAACAAACGAACAATCGAACCAACGAACCAACGAACCAACGAACCAACGAACCAACGAACCAACGAACCAACGAACCAACGAACCAACGAACCAACGAACCAACGAACCAACGAACCAACGAACCAACGAACCAACGAACCAACGAACCAACGAACCAACGAACCAACGAACCAACGAACCAACGAACCAACGAACCAACGAACCAACGAACCAACGAACCAACGAACCAATGAACCAACGAACCAACGAACCAACGAACCAACGAACCATCGAAACAACAAACCAACGAACCAACGAACCAACGAACCAACGAACCAGCGAACAAACGAACAAACGAACCAACGAACCAACGAACCAACGAACCAACCAACCAACGAACCAACGAACCAACGAACCAACGAACCAACGAACCAACGAACCAACGAACCAACGAACCAACGAACCAACGAACCAACGAACCAACGAACCAACGAACCAACGAACCAACGAACCAACGAACCAACGAACCAACGAACCAACGAACAAACGAACAAACGAACAATCGAACAAACGAACAAACGAACAAACGAACAAACGAACAAACGAACAAACGAACAAACGAAAAAACGAACAAACGAACAAACGAACAAACGAACAATCGAACAAACGAACAAACGAACAAACGAACAAACGAACAAACGAACAATCGAACAAAGAGACAAAGAAACAAAGAAACAAAGAAAAAACGAACCAACGAACCAACGAACCAACGAACCAACGAACCAACGAACCAACGAACCAACAAACCAACGAACCAACGAACCACCGAACCAACGAAACAACGAACCAACGAACCAACGAAACAACGAACCAACGAAACAAAGAACCAACGAACCAACGAACAAACGAACAAACGAACAAACGAACAAACGAACTAACGAACAAACGAACAAACGAACAAACGAACAAACGAACAAACGAACAAACGAACAAACGAACAAACGAACAAACGAACAAACGAACAAACGAACAAACGAACAAACGAACAAACGAACAAACGAACAAACGAACAAACGAACAAACGAACAAACGAACAAACGAACAAACGAACAAACGAACAAACGAACAAACGAACAAACGAACAAACGAACAAACGAACAAACGAACAAACGAACAAACGAACAAACGAACAAACGAACAAACGAACAAACGAACAAACGAACAAACGAACAAACGAACAAACGAACAAACGAACAAACGAACAAACGAACAAACGAACAAACGAACAAACGAACAAACCAACAAACGAACAAACGAACAAACGAAAAAACGAACAAACGAACAAACGAACAAACGAACAAACCAACAAACGAACAAACGAACAAACGAACAAACGAAAGAACGAACAAACGAACAAACGAACAAACGAACAAACGAACAAACGAACAAACGAACAAACGAACAAACGAACAAACGAACAAACGAACAAACGAACAAACGAACAAACGAACAAACGAACAAACGAACAAACGAACAAACGAACAAACGAACAAACGAACAAACGAACAAACGAACAAACGAACAAACGAACAAACGAACAAACGAACAAACGAACAATCGAGCAAAGAGACAAAGAAACAAAGAAACAATGAAAAAACGATCCAACGAACCAACGAACCAACGAACCAACGAACTAACGAACAAACGAACAAACGAACAATCGAACAAACGAACAAACGAACCAACGAACCAACGAACCAACGAACCAACGAAACAACGAACCAACGAAACAACGAACCAACGAACCAACGAACAAACGAACAAACGAACAAACGATCAAACGAACAAACGAGCAATCGAACAAAGAGACAAAGAAACAAAGAAACAAAGATAAAACGAACCAACGAACCAACGAACCAACGAACCAACGAACCAACGAACCAACGAACCAACGAACCAACGAACCAACGAACCAACGAACCAAAGGACCAACGAACCAGCGAACAAACGAACAAACGAACAAAGGAACAAACGAACAATCGAACAAAGAGACAAAGAAACAAAGAAACAAAGAAACAAAGAAAAAAACGAACCAACGAACCAACGAACCAACGAACCAACGAACCAACGAACCAACGAACCAACGAACCAACGAACCAACGAACCAACGAACCAACGAACCAACGAACCAACGAACCAACGAACCAACGAACCAACGAACCAACGAACCAACGAACCAACGAACCAACGAACCAACGAACCAACGAACCAACGAACCAACGAACCAACGAACCAACGAACCAACGAACCAACGAACCAACGAACCAACGAACCAACGAACCAACGAACCAACGAACCAACGAACCAACGAACCAACGAACCAACGAACCAACGAACCAACGAACCAACGAACCAACGAACCAACGAACCAACGAACCAACGAACCAACGAACCAACGAACCAACGAACCAACGAACCAATGAACCAACGAACCAACGAACCAACGAACCAACGAACCAACGAACCAACGAACCAACGAACCAACGAAACAACGAACCAACGAACCAACGAACCAACGAACCAACGAACCAACGAACCAGCGCACAAACGAACAAACGAACCAACGAACCAACGAACCAACGAACCAACCAACCAACGAACCAACGAACCAACGAACCAACGAACAAACGAACAATCGAACAAACGAACCAACGCACCAACGATCCAACGAACCAACGAACCAACGAACCAACGAACCAACGAACCAACGAACCAACGAACCAACGAACCAACGAACCAACGAACCAACGAACCAACGAACCAACGAACCAACGAACCAACGAACCAACGAACCAACGAACCAACGAACCAACGAACCAACGAACCAACGAACCAACGAACCAACGAACCAACGAACCAACGAACCAACGAACCAACGAACCAACGAACCAACGAACCAACGAACCAACGAACCAACGAACCAACGAACCAACGAACCAACGAACCAACGAACCAACGAACCAACGAACCAACGAACCAACGAACCAACGAACCAACGAACCAACGAACCAACGAACCAACGAACCAACGAACCAACGAACCAACGAACCAACGAACCAATGAACCAACGAACCAACGTACCAACGAACCAACGAACCAACGAACCAACGAACCAACGAACCAACGAAACAACGAACCAACGAACCAACGAACCAGCGCACAAACGAACAAACGAACCAACGAACCAACGAACCAACGAACCAACCAACCAACGAACCAACGAACCAACGAACCAACGAACAAACGAACAATCGAACAAACGAACCAACGCACCAACGAACCAACGAACCAACGAACCAACGAACCAACGAACCAACGAACCAACGAACCAACGAACCAACGAACCAACGAACCAACGAACCAACGAACCAACGAACCAACGAACCAACGAACCAACGAACCAACGAAACAACGACCAACGAACCAACGAACAAACGAAAAAACGACAAAACGAACAAACGAACAAACGAACAAACGAACAAACGAATAAATGAACAAACGAACAAACGAACAATCGAACCAACGAACCAACGAACCAACGAACCAACGAACCAACGAACCAACGAACCAACGAACCAACGAACCAACGAACCAACGAACCAACGAACCAACGAACCAACGAACCAACGAACCAACGAACCAACGAACCAACGAACCAACGAACCAACGAACCAACGAACCAACGAACCAACGAACCAACGAACCAATGAACCAACGAACCAACGAACCAACGAACCAACGAACCAACGAACCAACGAACCAACGAACCAACGAACCAACGAAACAACGACCAACGAACCAACGAACAAACGAAAAAACGACAAAACGAACAAACGAACAAACGAACAAACGAACAAACGAATAAATGAACAAACGAACAAACGAACAATCGAACCAACGAACCAACGAACCAACGAACCAACGAACCAACGAACCAACGAACCAACGAACCAACGAACCAACGAACCAACGAACCAACGAACCAACGAACCAACGAACCAACGAACCAACGAACCAACGAACCAACGAACCAACGAACCAACGAACCAACGAACCAACGAACCAACGAACCAACGAACCAACGAAACAACGACCAACGAACCAACGAACAAACGAAAAAACGACAAAACGAACAAACGAACAAACGAACAAACGAACAAACGAATAAATGAACAAACGAACAAACGAACAATCGAACCAACGAACCAACGAACCAACGAACCAACGAACCAACGAACCAACGAACCAACGAACCAACGAACCAACGAACCAACGAACCAACGAACCAACGAACCAACGAACCAACGAACCAACGAACCAACGAACCAACGAACCAACGAACCAACGAACCAACGAACCAACGAACCAACGAACCAACGAACCAATGAACCAACGAACCAACGAACCAACGAACCAACGAACCATCGAAACAACAAACCAACGAACCAACGAACCAACGAACCAACGAACCAGCGAACAAACGAACAAACGAACCAACGAACCAACGAACCAACGAACCAACCAACCAACGAACCAACGAACCAACGAACCAACGAACCAACGAACCAACGAACCAACGAACCAACGAACCAACGAACCAACGAACCAACGAACCAACGAACCAACGAACCAACGAACCAACGAACCAACGAACCAACGAACCAACGAACCAACGAACCAACGAACCAACGAACCAACGAACAAACGAACAAACGAACAATCGAACAAACGAACAAACGAACAAACGAACAAACGAACAAACGAACAAACGAACAAACGAAAAAACGAACAAACGAACAAACGAACAAACGAACAATCGAACAAACGAACAAACGAACAAACGAACCAGCGAACAAACGAACAAACGAACCAACGAACCAACGAACCAACGAACCAACCAACCAACGAACCAACGAACCAACGAACCAACGAACCAACGAACCAACGAACCAACGAACCAACGAACCAACGAACCAACGAACCAACGAACCAACGAACCAACGAACCAACGAACCAACGAACCAACGAACCAACGAACCAACGAACCAACGAACCAACGAACCAACGAACCACCGAACCAACGAAACAACGAACCAACGAACCAACGAAACAACGAACCAACGAAACAAAGAACCAACGAACCAACGAACAAACGAACAAACGAACAAACGAACAAACGAACAAACGAACTAACGAACAAACGAACAAACGAACAAACGAACAAACGAACAAACGAACAAACGAACAAACGAACAAACGAACAAACGAACAAACGAACAAACGAACAAACGAACAAACGAACAAACGAACAAACGAACAAACGAACAAACGAACAAACGAACAAACGAACAAACGAACAAACGAACAAACGAACAAACGAACAAACGAACAAACGAACAAACGAACAAACGAACAAACGAACAAACGAACAAACGAACAAACGAACAAACGAACAAACGAACAAACGAACAAACGAACAAACGAACAAACGAACAAACGAACAAACGAACAAACGAACAAACGAACAAACGAACAAACGAACAAACGAACAAACCAACAAACGAACAAACGAACAAACGAAAAAACGAACAAACGAACAAACGAACAAACGAACAAACCAACAAACGAACAAACGAACAAACGAACAAACGAAAGAACGAACAAACGAACAAACGAACAAACGAACAAACGAACAAACGAACAAACGAACAAACGAACAAACGAACAAACGAACAAACGAACAAACGAACAAACGAACAAACGAACAAACGAACAAACGAACAAACGAACAAACGAACAAACGAACAAACGAACAAACGAACAAACGAACAAACGAACAAACGAACAAACGAACAAACGAACAATCGAGCAAAGAGACAAAGAAACAAAGAAACAATGAAAAAACGATCCAACGAACCAACGAACCAACGAACCAACGAACTAACGAACAAACGAACAAACGAACAATCGAACAAACGAACAAACGAACCAACGAACCAACGAACCAACGAACCAACGAAACAACGAACCAACGAAACAACGAACCAACGAACCAACGAACAAACGAACAAACGAACAAACGATCAAACGAACAAACGAGCAATCGAACAAAGAGACAAAGAAACAAAGAAACAAAGATAAAACGAACCAACGAACCAACGAACCAACGAACCAACGAACCAACGAACCAACGAACCAACGAACCAACGAACCAACGAACCAACGAACCAACGAACCAAAGGACCAACGAACCAGCGAACAAACGAACAAACGAACAAAGGAACAAACGAACAATCGAACAAAGAGACAAAGAAACAAAGAAACAAAGAAACAAAGAAAAAAACGAACCAACGAACCAACGAACCAACGAACCAACGAACCAACGAACCAACGAACCAACGAACCAACGAACCAACGAACCAACGAACCAACGAACCAACGAACCAACGAACCAACGAACCAACGAACCAACGAACCAACGAACCAACGAACCAACGAACCAACGAACCAACGAACCAACGAACCAACGAACCAACGAACCAACGAACCAACGAACCAACGAACCAACGAACCAACGAACCAACGAACCAACGAACCAACGAACCAACGAACCAACGAACCAACGAACCAACGAACCAACGAACCAACGAACCAACGAACCAATGAACCAACGAACCAACGAACCAACGAACCAACGAACCAACGAACCAACGAACCAACGAACCAACGAAACAACGAACCAACGAACCAACGAACCAACGAACCAACGAACCAGCGCACAAACGAACAAACGAACCAACGAACCAACGAACCAACGAACCAACCAACCAACGAACCAACGAACCAACGAACCAACGAACAAACGAACAATCGAACAAACGAACCAACGCACCAACGATCCAACGAACCAACGAACCAACGAACCAACGAACCAACGAACCAACGAACCAACGAACCAACGAACCAACGAACCAACGAACCAACGAACCAACGAACCAACGAACCAACGAACCAACGAACCAACGAACCAACGAACCAACGAACCAACGAACCAACGAACCAACGAACCAACGAACCAACGAACCAACGAACAAACGAACAAACGAACAAACGAACAAACGAACAAACGAACAAACGAACAATCGAGCAAAGAGACAAAGAAACAACGAACCAACGAACCAACGATCCAACGAACCAACGAACCAACGAACCAACGAACCAACGAACCAACGAACCAACGAACCAACGAACCAACGAACCAACGAACCAACGAACCAACGAACCAACGAACCAACGAACCAACGAACCAACGAACCAACGAACCAACGAATCAACGAATCAACGAACCAACGAACCAACGTACCAACGAACAAACGAACAAACGAACAAACGAACAAACGAACAAACGAACAAACGAACAAACGAACCAACGAACCAACGAACCAACGAACCAACGAACCAACGAACAAACGAACAAACAAAGAAAGAAACAAAGAAACAAACGAACCAACGAACCAACGAACCAACGAACCAACGAACCAACGAACCAACGACGCAACGAAGCAACGAACAGACGAACCAACGAACCAACGAACCAACGAACCAACGAACAAACGAACAAAGAAAGAAAGAAACAAAGAAACAAACCAACCAACGAACCAACGATGCAACGAACCAAGGAACCAACGAACCAACGAACCAACGAACCAACGAACCAACGAACCAACGAACCATCGAACCAACGAACAAGCGAACAAACTAACAAAGAAAGAAAGAAACAAACGAACAAACGAACAAACGAACAAACGAACAAATGAACAAACGAACAAACGTACAAACGAACCAACGAACCAATGAACCAACGAACCAACGAACCAACGAACCAACGAACCAACGAACCAACGAACCAACCAACAAACGAACCAACGAACCAACGAACCAACGAACCAACGAACCAACCAACAAACGAACAAACGAACAAACGAACAAACGAACAAACGAACAAACGAACAAACGAACAAACGAACAAACGAACAAACGAACAAATGAACAAACGAACAAACGAACAAAGAAGGAAAGAAACTAAGAAACAAACGAACCAACGAACCAACGAACCAACGAACCAACGAACCAACGAACCAACGAACCAACGAACCAACGAACCAACGAACCAACGAACCAACGAACCAACGAACCAACGAACCAACGAACCAACGAACCAACGAACCAACGAACCAACGAACCAACGAACCAACGAACCAACGAACCATCGAACCAACGAACAAGCGAACAAACGAACAAACGAACAAACTAACAAAGAAAGAAACAAACAACGAAACAAACGAACCAACGTACCAACGAACGAACGAACCAACGAACCAACGAACCAACGAACCAACGAACCAACGAACCAACGAACCAACGAACCAACGAACCAACGAACCAACGAACCAACGAACCAACGAACCAACGAACCAACGAACCAACGAACCAACGAACCAACGAACCAACGAACCAACGAACCATCGAACCAACGAACAAGCGAACAAACGAACAAACGAACAAACTAACAAAGAAAGAAACAAACAAAGAAACAAACGAACCAACGTACCAACGAACCAAAGAACCAACGAACCAACGAACCAACGAACCAACGAACCAACGAACCAACGAACAAAGAAGGAAAGAAACAAAGAAACAAACGAACCAACGAACCAACGGACCAACGAACCAACGAACCAACGAACCAACGAACCAACGAACCAACGAACCAACGAACCAACGAGCCAACGAACCAACGAACCAACGAACCAACGTACCAACGAACCAACGAGCCAACGAACCAACGAACCAACGAACCAACGAACAAACGAACAAACGAACATACGAACAAACGAACAAACGAACAAACGAACAAACGAACAAATGAACAAACGAACAAACGAACAAAGAAGGAAAGAAACAAAGAAACAAACGAACCAACGAACCAACGGACCAACGAACCAACGAACCGACGAACCAACGAACCAACGAACCAACGAACCAACGAACCAACGAACCAACGAACAAACTAACAAAGAAAGAAAGAAACAAAGAAACAAACAAACCAACGAACCAACGAACCAACGAACCAACGAACCAACGAACCAAAGAACCAACGAACCAACGAACCAACGAACCAACGAACCAACGAACCAACGAACCAACGAACCAACGAACCAACGAACCAACGAACCAACGAACCAACGAACCAACGAACCAACGAACCAACGAACCAACGAACCAACGAA
>NW_027485719.1:0-31991 GCF_050908995.1 Andrena cerasifolii
TTCAGAATGCACAAAATTGCGCTTCGTAACAGGAGAACATGCCGTCGAAAGAGATGGCACAAAGTAACGCCTTCGGAGATCAAATCAAAGAGCGAGAAGTGGCGCAGATGTTTCGAGACAGTGACTGCTTAACGAAGAGACGCAGAATTTTCGAACGCCTCTTGAAAGGCCTCCGCCTCGTATTGGCAACTTTAAGGCGATGCCTTTGAAGCTGAAATTTAGTATACCTCTTTCCACTTCATGTTCTCCTGATGTATTGTCCAAAATCTGGTGAATATTTTCAGAATGCACAAAATTGCGCTTTGTAACAGGAGAACATGCCGTCGAAAGAGATGGCACAAAGTAACGTCTTCGGAGAGCAAATCAAAGAGCGAGAAGTGGCGCAGATGTTTCGAGACAGTGACTGTTCAACGAAGAGACGCAGAATATTCGAACGCCTCTTGAAAGGCCTGCGCCTCTTATTTGCAGCTTTAAGGCGATGCCTTTGAAGCTGAAATTTAGTATATCTCTTTCCACTTCATGTTCTCATGATATATTGGCCAAAATCAGGCGAAAATTTCGAGAATGCACAAAAGTGGACTTTGTAACAGGAGAACATGCCGTCAAAAGAGATGGCACAATGTAACGTCTCCGGAGAGCAAATCAAAGAGCGATAAGTGGCGCAGATGTTTCGAGACAGTGACTGTTCAACGAAGAGACGCAGAATATTCGAACGCCTCTTGAAAGGCATGCGCCTCTTATTTGCAGCTTTAAGGCGATGCCTTTGAAGCTGAAATTTAGTATACCTTATTCCACTTCATGTTCTCCTGATGTATTGGCCAAAATCTGGTGAATATTTTCAGAATGCACAAAATTGCGCTTCGTAACAGGAGAACATGCCGTCGAAAGAGATGGCACAATGTAACGTCTCCGGAGAGCAAATCAAAGAGCGATAAGTGGCGCAGATGTTTCGAGACAGTGACTGCTTAACGAAGAGACGCAGAATTTTCGAACGCCTCTTGAAAGGAATGCGCCTCTTATTTGCAACTTTAAGGCGATGCCTTTGAAGCTGAAATTTAGTACACCTATTTCCACTTCATGTTCTCCTGATATATTGGCCAAAATCTGGCGTAAATTTTCAGAATGCACAAAATTGGGCTTTGTAACAGGAGAACACGCTGTCGAAAGAGATGGCACAAAGTAACGTCTCCGGAGAGCAAATCAAAGAGCGAGAAGTGGCGCAGATGTTTCGAGACAGTGACTGTTCAACGAAGAGACGCAGAATATTCGAACGCCTCTTGAAAGGCCTGCGCCTCTTATTTGCAGCTTTAAGGCGATGCCTTTGAAGCTGAAATTTAGTATACCTCTTTCCACTTCATGTTCTCCTGATGTATAGGCCAAAATCTGGTGAATATTTTCAGAATGCACAAAATTGCGCTTTGTAACAGGAGAACATGCCGTCGAAAGAGATGGCACAAAGTAACGTCTTCGGAGATCAAATCAAAGAGCGAGAAGTGGCGCAGATGTTTCGAGACAGTGACTGCTTAACGAAGAGACGCAGAATTTTCGAACGCCTCTTGAAAGGAATGCGCCTCTTATTTGCAACTTTAAGGCGATGCCTTTGAAGCTGAAATTTAGTATACCTCTTTCCACTTCATGTTCTCATGATATATTGGCCAAAATCAGGCGAAAATTTCGAGAATGCACAAAAGTGGACTTTGTAACAGGAGAACATGCCGTCAAAAGAGATGGCACAATGTAACGTCTCCGGAGAGCAAATCAAAGAGCGATAAGTGGCGCAGATGTTTCGAGACAGTGACTGTTCAACGAAGAGACGCAGAATATTCGAACGCCTCTTGAAAGGCATGCGCCTCTTATTTGCAGCTTTAAGGCGATGCCTTTGAAGCTGAAATTTAGTATACCTCTTTCCACTTCATGTTCTCCTGATGTATTGGCCAAAATCTGGTGAATATTTTCAGAATGCACAAAATTGCGCTTCGTAACAGGAGAACATGCCGTCGAAAGAGATGGCACAAAGTATCGTCTTCGGAGATCAAATCAAAGAGCGAGAAGTGGCGCAGATGTTTCGAGACAGTGACTGTTCAACGAAGAGACGCAGAATATTCGAACGCCTCTTGAAAGGCCTGCGCCTCTTATTTGCAGCTTTAAGGCGATGCCTTTGAAGCTGAAATTTAGTATACCTCTTTCCACTTCATGTTCTCCTGATGTATAGGCCAAAATCTGGTGAATATTTTCAGAATGCACAAAATTGCGCTTTGTAACAGGAGAACATGCCGTCGAAAGAGATGGCACAAAGTAACGTCTTCGGAGATCAAATCAAAGAGCGAGAAGTGGCGCAGATGTTTCGAGACAGTGACTGCTTAACGAAGAGACGCAGAATTTTCGAACGCCTCTTGAAAGGAATGCGCCTCTTATTTGCAACTTTAAGGCGATGCCTTTGAAGCTGAAATTTAGTATACCTCTTTCCACTTCATGTTCTCATGATATATTGGCCAAAATCAGGCGAAAATTTCGAGAATGCACAAAAGTGGACTTTGTAACAGGAGAACATGCCGTCAAAAGAGATGGCACAATGTAACGTCTCCGGAGAGCAAATCAAAGAGCGATAAGTGGCGCAGATGTTTCGAGACAGTGACTGCTTAACGAAGAGACGCAGAATTTTCGAACGCCTCTTGAAAGGCCTCCGCCTCGTAATGGCAACTTTAAGGCGATGCCTTTGAAGCTGAAATTTAGTACACCTATTTCCACTTCATGTTCTCCTGATATATTGGCCAAAATCTGGCGTAAATTTTCAGAATGCACAAAATTGGGCTTTGTAACAGGAGAACATGCCGTCAAAAGAGATGGCACAATGTAACGTCTCCGGAGAGCAAATCAAAGAGCGATAAGTGGCGCAGATGTTTCGAGACAGTGACTGCTTAACGAAGAGACGCAGAATTTTCGAACGCCACTTGAAAGGCCCGCGCCTCTTATTAGCAACTTTAAGGCGATGCCTTTGATGCTGAAATTTAGTGTACCTCTTTGCACTTCATGTTCTCCTCATATATTGGCCAAAATCTGGCGAATATTTTCAGAATGCACAAAATTGCGCTTTGTAACAAGAGAACATGTCGTCGAAAAAGATGGCACAAAGTAACATCACCGGAGAGCAAATCATTGAGCGAGGAGTGGCGCAGATGTTTCGAGACAGTGACTGTTTAACGAAGAGACGCAGTATTTTCGAACGCCACTTGAAAGGCCCGCGCCTCTTATTAGCAACTTTAAGGCGATGCCTTTGATGCTGAAATTTAGTATACCTCTTTCCACTTCATGTTCTCATGATATATTGGCCAAAAGTAGGCGAAAATTTCGAGAATGCACAAATTTTGGCTTTGTAACAGGAGAACATGCCGTCGAAAGAGATGGCACAAAGTATCGTCTCCGGAGAGCAAGTCAAAGAGCGAGAAGTGGCGCAGATGTTTCGAGACAGTGACTGTTTAACGAAGAGACGCAGAATTTTCGAACGCCTCTTGAAAGGAATGCGCCTCTTATTTGCAACTTTAAGGCGATGCCTTTGAAGCTGAAATTTAGTATACCTCTTTCCACTTCATGTTCTCATGATATATTGGCCAAAATCAGGCGAAAATTTCGAGAATGCACAAAAGTGGACTTTGTAACAGGAGAACATGCCGTCAAAAGAGATGGCACAATGTAACGTCTCCGGAGAGCAAATCAAAGAGCGATAAGTGGCGCAGATGTTTCGAGACAGTGACTGCTTAACGAAGAGACGCAGAATTTTCGAACGCCTCTTGAAAGGAATGCGCCTCTTATTAGCAACTTTAAGGCGATGCCTTTGAAGCTGAAATTTAGTATACCTCTTTCCACTTCATGTTCTCCTATTATATTGGCCAAAATCTGGCGAAAATTTACAGAATGTTCAAAATTGGGCTTTGCAACAGGAGAACATGCTGTCGAAAGAGATGGCACAAAGTAACGTCTCCGGAGAGCAAATCAAAGAGCGAGAAGTGGCGCAGATGTTTCGATACAGTGACTGCTTAACGAAGAGGCGCAGAATTTTCGAACGCCTCTTGAAAGGAATGCGCCTCTTATTAGCAACTTTAAGGCGATGCCTTTGAAGCTGAAATTTAGTATACCTCTTTCCACTTCATGTTCTCCTATTATATTGGCCAAAATCTGGCGAAAATTTACAGAATGCACAAAATTGGGCTTTGCAACAGGAGAACATGCTGTCGAAAGAGATGGCACAAAGTAACGTCTCCGGAGAGCAAATCAAAGAGCGAGAAGTGCGGCAGATGTTTCGAGACAGTGACTGCTTAACGAAGAGACGCAGAATTTTCGAACGCCTCTTGAAAGCCGTGCGCCTCTTATTGGCAACTTTAAGGCGATGCCTTTGAAGCTGAAATTTAGTATACCTCTTTCCACTTCATGTTCTCCTATTATATTGGCCACAATCTGGCGAAAATTTACAGAATGCACAAAATTGCGCTTTGTAACAGGAGAACATACCGTCGAAAGAGATGGCACAAAGTAACGTCTCCGGAGAGCAAATCAATGAGCAAGAAGTGGCGCAGATGTTTCGAGACAGTGACTGCTTAACGAAGAGACAGAATTTTCGAACGCCTCTTGAAAGGCCTCCGCCTCGTATTGGCAACTTTAAGGCGATGCCTTTGAAGCTGAAATTTAGTACACCTATTTCCACTTCATGTTCTCCTGATATATTGGCCAAAATCTGGCGTAAATTTTCAGAATGCACAAAATTGGGCTTTGTAACAGGAGAACACGCTGTCGAAAGAGATGGCACAAAGTAACGTCTCCGGAGAGCAAATCAAAGAGCGAGAAGTGGCGCAGATGTTTCGAGACAGTGACTGTTCAACGAAGAGACGCAGAATATTCGAACGCATCTTGAAAGGCCTGCGCCTCTTATTTGCAGCTTTAAGGCGATGCCTTTGAAGCTGAAATTTAGTATACCTCTTTCCACTTCATGTTCTCCTGATGTATTGGCCAAAATCTGGTGAATATTTTCAGAATGCACAAAATTGCGCTTCGTAACAGGAGAACATGCCGTCGAAAGAGATGGCACAAAGTATCGTCTTCGGAGATCAAATCAAAGAGCGAGAAGTGGCGCAGATGTTTCGAGACAGTGACTGTTCAACGAAGAGACGCAGAATATTCGAACGCCTCTTGAAAGGCCTGCGCCTCTTATTTGCAGCTTTAAGGCGATGCCTTTGAAGCTGAAATTTAGTATACCTCTTTCCACTTCATGTTCTCCTGATGTATAGGCCAAAATCTGGTGAATATTTTCAGAATGCACAAAATTGCGCTTTGTAACAGGAGAACATGCCGTCGAAAGAGATGGCACAAAGTAACGTCTTCGGAGATCAAATCAAAGAGCGAGAAGTGGCGCAGATGTTTCGAGACAGTGACTGCTTAACGAAGAGACGCAGAATTTTCGAACGCCTCTTGAAAGGAATGCGCCTCTTATTTGCAACTTTAAGGCGATGCCTTTGAAGCTGAAATTTAGTATACCTCTTTCCACTTCATGTTCTCATGATATATTGGCCAAAATCAGGCGAAAATTTCGAGAATACACAAAAGTGGACTTTGTAACAGGAGAACATGCCGTCAAAAGAGATGGCACAATGTAACGTCTCCGGAGAGCAAATCAAAGAGCGATAAGTGGCGCAGATGTTTCGAGACAGTGACTGCTTAACGAAGAGACGCAGAATTTTCGAACGCCTCTTGAAAGGCCTCCGCCTCGTAATGGCAACTTTAAGGCGATGCCTTTGAAGCTGAAATTTAGTACACCTATTTCCACTTCATGTTCTCCTGATATATTGGCCAAAATCTGGCGTAAATTTTCAGAATGCACAAAATTGGGCTTTGTAACAGGAGAACATGCCGTCAAAAGAGATGGCACAATGTAACGTCTCCGGAGAGCAAATCAAAGAGCGATAAGTGGCGCAGATGTTTCGAGACAGTGACTGCTTAACGAAGAGACGCAGAATTTTCGAACGCCACTTGAAAGGCCCGCGCCTCTTATTAGCAACTTTAAGGCGATGCCTTTGATGCTGAAATTTAGTGTACCTCTTTGCACTTCATGTTCTCCTCATATATTGGCCAAAATCTGGCGAATATTTTCAGAATGCACAAAATTGCGCTTTGTAACAAGAGAACATGTCGTCGAAAAAGATGGCACAAAGTAACATCACCGGAGAGCAAATCATTGAGCGAGGAGTGGCGCAGATGTTTCGAGACAGTGACTGTTTAACGAAGAGACGCAGTATTTTCGAACGCCACTTGAAAGGCCCGCGCCTCTTATTAGCAACTTTAAGGCGATGCCTTTGATGCTGAAATTTAGTATACCTCTTTCCACTTCATGTTCTCATGATATATTGGCCAAAAGTAGGCGAAAATTTCGAGAATGCACAAATTTTGGCTTTGTAACAGGAGAACATGCCGTCGAAAGAGATGGCACAAAGTATCGTCTCCGGAGAGCAAGTCAAAGAGCGAGAAGTGGCGCAGATGTTTCGAGACAGTGACTGTTTAACGAAGAGACGCAGAATTTTCGAACGCCTCTTGAAAGGAATGCGCCTCTTATTTGCAACTTTAAGGCGATGCCTTTGAAGCTGAAATTTAGTATACCTCTTTCCACTTCATGTTCTCATGATATATTGGCCAAAATCAGGCGAAAATTTCGAGAATGCACAAAAGTGGACTTTGTAACAGGAGAACATGCCGTCAAAAGAGATGGCACAATGTAACGTCTCCGGAGAGCAAATCAAAGAGCGAGAAGTGGCGCAGATGTTTCGAGACAGTGACTGCTTAACGAAGAGACGCAGAATTTTCGAACGCCTCTTGAAAGGAATGCGCCTCTTATTTGCAACTTTAAGGCGATGCCTTTGAAGCTGAAATTTAGTATACCTCTTTCCACTTCATGTTCTCATGATATATTGGCCAAAATCAGGCGAAAATTTCGAGAATGCACAAAAGTGGACTTTGTAACAGGAGAACATGCCGTCAAAAGAGATGGCACAATGTAACGTCTCCGGAGAGCAAATCAAAGAGCGATAAGTGGCGCAGATGTTTCGAGACAGTGACTGTTCAACGAAGAGACGCAGAATATTCGAACGCCTCTTGAAAGGCATGCGCCTCTTATTTGCAGCTTTAAGGCGATGCCTTTGAAGCTGAAATTTAGTATACCTCTTTCCACTTCATGTTCTCCTGATGTATTGGCCAAAATCTGGTGAATATTTTCAGAATGCACAAAATTGCGCTTTGTAACAGGAGAACATGCCGTCGAAAGAGATGGCACAAAGTAACGTCTTCGGAGATCAAATCAAAGAGCGAGAAGTGGCGCAGATGTTTCGAGACAGTGACTGCTTAACGAAGAGACGCAGAATTTTCGAACGCCTCTTGAAAGGAATGCGCCTCTTATTTGCAACTTTAAGGCGATGCCTTTGAAGCTGAAATTTAGTATACCTCTTTCCACTTCATGTTCTCATGATATATTGGCCAAAATCAGGCGAAAATTTCGAGAATGCACAAAAGTGGACTTTGTAACAGGAGAACATGCCGTCAAAAGAGATGGCACAATGTAACGTCTCCGGAGAGCAAATCAAAGAGCGATAAGTGGCGCAGATGTTTCGAGACAGTGACTGTTCAACGAAGAGACGCAGAATATTCGAACGCCTCTTGAAAGGCATGCGCCTCTTATTTGCAGCTTTAAGGCGATGCCTTTGAAGCTGAAATTTAGTATACCTCTTTCCACTTCATGTTCTCCTGATGTATTGGCCAAAATCTGGTGAATATTTTCAGAATGCACAAAATTGCGCTTCGTAACAGGAGAACATGCCGTCGAAAGAGATGGCACAAAGTATCGTCTTCGGAGATCAAATCAAAGAGCGAGAAGTGGCGCAGATGTTTCGAGACAGTGACTGTTCAACGAAGAGACGCAGAATATTCGAACGCCTCTTGAAAGGCCTGCGCCTCTTATTTGCAGCTTTAAGGCGATGCCTTTGAAGCTGAAATTTAGTATACCTCTTTCCACTTCATGTTCTCCTGATGTATAGGCCAAAATCTGGTGAATATTTTCAGAATGCACAAAATTGCGCTTTGTAACAGGAGAACATGCCGTCGAAAGAGATGGCACAAAGTAACGTCTTCGGAGATCAAATCAAAGAGCGAGAAGTGGCGCAGATGTTTCGAGACAGTGACTGCTTAACGAAGAGACGCAGAATTTTCGAACGCCTCTTGAAAGGAATGCGCCTCTTATTTGCAACTTTAAGGCGATGCCTTTGAAGCTGAAATTTAGTATACCTCTTTCCACTTCATGTTCTCATGATATATTGGCCAAAATCAGGCGAAAATTTCGAGAATGCACAAAAGTGGACTTTGTAACAGGAGAACATGCCGTCAAAAGAGATGGCACAATGTAACGTCTCC
Source organism: Andrena cerasifolii (assembly GCF_050908995.1). NCBI lineage: Eukaryota > Metazoa > Arthropoda > Insecta > Hymenoptera > Andrenidae > Andrena > Andrena cerasifolii. The sequence goes on from NW_027485719.1 coordinate 8,443, forward strand.
GGAGAGCAAATCAAAGAGCGATAAGTGGCGCAGATGTTTCGAGACAGTGACTGCTTAACGAAGAGACGCAGAATTTTCGAACGCCTCTTGAAAGGCCTCCGCCTCGTAATGGCAACTTTAAGGCGATGCCTTTGAAGCTGAAATTTAGTACACCTATTTCCACTTCATGTTCTCCTGATATATTGGCCAAAATCTGGCGTAAATTTTCAGAATGCACAAAATTGGGCTTTGTAACAGGAGAACATGCCGTCAAAAGAGATGGCACAATGTAACGTCTCCGGAGAGCAAATCAAAGAGCGATAAGTGGCGCAGATGTTTCGAGACAGTGACTGCTTAACGAAGAGACGCAGAATTTTCGAACGCCACTTGAAAGGCCCGCGCCTCTTATTAGCAACTTTAAGGCGATGCCTTTGATGCTGAAATTTAGTGTACCTCTTTGCACTTCATGTTCTCCTCATATATTGGCCAAAATCTGGCGAATATTTTCAGAATGCACAAAATTGCGCTTTGTAACAAGAGAACATGTCGTCGAAAAAGATGGCACAAAGTAACATCACCGGAGAGCAAATCATTGAGCGAGGAGTGGCGCAGATGTTTCGAGACAGTGACTGTTTAACGAAGAGACGCAGTATTTTCGAACGCCACTTGAAAGGCCCGCGCCTCTTATTAGCAACTTTAAGGCGATGCCTTTGATGCTGAAATTTAGTATACCTCTTTCCACTTCATGTTCTCATGATATATTGGCCAAAAGTAGGCGAAAATTTCGAGAATGCACAAATTTTGGCTTTGTAACAGGAGAACATGCCGTCGAAAGAGATGGCACAAAGTATCGTCTCCGGAGAGCAAGTCAAAGAGCGAGAAGTGGCGCAGATGTTTCGAGACAGTGACTGTTTAACGAAGAGACGCAGAATTTTCGAACGCCTCTTGAAAGGAATGCGCCTCTTATTTGCAACTTTAAGGCGATGCCTTTGAAGCTGAAATTTAGTATACCTCTTTCCACTTCATGTTCTCATGATATATTGGCCAAAATCAGGCGAAAATTTCGAGAATGCACAAAAGTGGACTTTGTAACAGGAGAACATGCCGTCAAAAGAGATGGCACAATGTAACGTCTCCGGAGAGCAAATCAAAGAGCGATAAGTGGCGCAGATGTTTCGAGACAGTGACTGCTTAACGAAGAGACGCAGAATTTTCGAACGCCTCTTGAAAGGAATGCGCCTCTTATTAGCAACTTTAAGGCGATGCCTTTGAAGCTGAAATTTAGTATACCTCTTTCCACTTCATGTTCTCCTATTATATTGGCCAAAATCTGGCGAAAATTTACAGAATGTTCAAAATTGGGCTTTGCAACAGGAGAACATGCTGTCGAAAGAGATGGCACAAAGTAACGTCTCCGGAGAGCAAATCAAAGAGCGAGAAGTGGCGCAGATGTTTCGATACAGTGACTGCTTAACGAAGAGGCGCAGAGTTTTCGAACGCCTCTTGAAAGGAATGCGCCTCTTATTAGCAACTTTAAGGCGATGCCTTTGAAGCTGAAATTTAGTATACCTCTTTCCACTTCATGTTCTCCTATTATATTGGCCAAAATCTGGCGAAAATTTACAGAATGCACAAAATTGGGCTTTGCAACAGGAGAACATGCTGTCGAAAGAGATGGCACAAAGTAACGTCTCCGGAGAGCAAATCAAAGAGCGAGAAGTGCGGCAGATGTTTCGAGACAGTGACTGCTTAACGAAGAGACGCAGAATTTTCGAACGCCTCTTGAAAGCCGTGCGCCTCTTATTGGCAACTTTAAGGCGATGCCTTTGAAGCTGAAATTTAGTATACCTCTTTCCACTTCATGTTCTCCTATTATATTGGCCACAATCTGGCGAAAATTTACAGAATGCACAAAATTGCGCTTTGTAACAGGAGAACATACCGTCGAAAGAGATGGCACAAAGTAACGTCTCCGGAGAGCAAATCAATGAGCAAGAAGTGGCGCAGATGTTTCGAGACAGTGACTGCTTAACGAAGAGACAGAATTTTCGAACGCCTCTTGAAAGGCCTCCGCCTCGTATTGGCAACTTTAAGGCGATGCCTTTGAAGCTGAAATTTAGTACACCTATTTCCACTTCATGTTCTCCTGATATATTGGCCAAAATCTGGCGTAAATTTTCAGAATGCACAAAATTGGGCTTTGTAACAGGAGAACACGCTGTCGAAAGAGATGGCACAAAGTAACGTCTCCGGAGAGCAAATCAAAGAGCGAGAAGTGGCGCAGATGTTTCGAGACAGTGACTGTTCAACGAAGAGACGCAGAATATTCGAACGCATCTTGAAAGGCCTGCGCCTCTTATTTGCAGCTTTAAGGCGATGCCTTTGAAGCTGAAATTTAGTATACCTCTTTCCACTTCATGTTCTCCTGATGTATTGGCCAAAATCTGGTGAATATTTTCAGAATGCACAAAATTGCGCTTCGTAACAGGAGAACATGCCGTCGAAAGAGATGGCACAAAGTATCGTCTTCGGAGATCAAATCAAAGAGCGAGAAGTGGCGCAGATGTTTCGAGACAGTGACTGCTTAACGAAGAGACGCAGAATTTTCGAACGCCTCTTGAAAGGAATGCGCCTCTTATTTGCAACTTTAAGGCGATGCCTTTGAAGCTGAAATTTAGTATACCTCTTTCCACTTCATGTTCTCATGATATATTGGCCAAAATCAGGCGAAAATTTCGAGAATGCACAAAAGTGGACTTTGTAACAGGAGAACATGCCGTCAAAAGAGATGGCACAATGTAACGTCTCCGGAGAGCAAATCAAAGAGCGATAAGTGGCGCAGATGTTTCGAGACAGTGACTGCTTAACGAAGAGACGCAGAATTTTCGAACGCCTCTTGAAAGGCCTCCGCCTCGTAATGGCAACTTTAAGGCGATGCCTTTGAAGCTGAAATTTAGTACACCTATTTCCACTTCATGTTCTCCTGATATATTGGCCAAAATCTGGCGTAAATTTTCAGAATGCACAAAATTGGGCTTTGTAACAGGAGAACATGCCGTCAAAAGAGATGGCACAATGTAACGTCTCCGGAGAGCAAATCAAAGAGCGATAAGTGGCGCAGATGTTTCGAGACAGTGACTGCTTAACGAAGAGACGCAGAATTTTCGAACGCCACTTGAAAGGCCCGCGCCTCTTATTAGCAACTTTAAGGCGATGCCTTTGATGCTGAAATTTAGTGTACCTCTTTGCACTTCATGTTCTCCTCATATATTGGCCAAAATCTGGCGAATATTTTCAGAATGCACAAAATTGCGCTTTGTAACAAGAGAACATGTCGTCGAAAAAGATGGCACAAAGTAACATCACCGGAGAGCAAATCATTGAGCGAGGAGTGGCGCAGATGTTTCGAGACAGTGACTGTTTAACGAAGAGACGCAGTATTTTCGAACGCCACTTGAAAGGCCCGCGCCTCTTATTAGCAACTTTAAGGCGATGCCTTTGATGCTGAAATTTAGTATACCTCTTTCCACTTCATGTTCTCATGATATATTGGCCAAAAGTAGGCGAAAATTTCGAGAATGCACAAATTTTGGCTTTGTAACAGGAGAACATGCCGTCGAAAGAGATGGCACAAAGTATCGTCTCCGGAGAGCAAGTCAAAGAGCGAGAAGTGGTGCAGATGTTTCGAGACAGTGACTGTTTAACGAAGAGACGCAGAATTTTCGAACGCCTCTTGAAAGGAATGCGCCTCTTATTTGCAACTTTAAGGCGATGCCTTTGAAGCTGAAATTTAGTATACCTCTTTCCACTTCATGTTCTCATGATATATTGGCCAAAATCAGGCGAAAATTTCGAGAATGCACAAAAGTGGACTTTGTAACAGGAGAACATGCCGTCAAAAGAGATGGCACAATGTAACGTCTCCGGAGAGCAAATCAAAGAGCGATAAGTGGCGCAGATGTTTCGAGACAGTGACTGCTTAACGAAGAGACGCAGAATTTTCGAACGCCTCTTGAAAGGAATGCGCCTCTTATTAGCAACTTTAAGGCGATGCCTTTGAAGCTGAAATTTAGTATACCTCTTTCCACTTCATGTTCTCCTATTATATTGGCCAAAATCTGGCGAAAATTTACAGAATGTTCAAAATTGGGCTTTGCAACAGGAGAACATGCTGTCGAAAGAGATGGCACAAAGTAACGTCTCCGGAGAGCAAATCAAAGAGCGAGAAGTGGCGCAGATGTTTCGATACAGTGACTGCTTAACGAAGAGGCGCAGAATTTTCGAACGCCTCTTGAAAGGAATGCGCCTCTTATTAGCAACTTTAAGGCGATGCCTTTGAAGCTGAAATTTAGTATACCTCTTTCCACTTCATGTTCTCCTATTATATTGGCCAAAATCTGGCGAAAATTTACAGAATGCACAAAATTGGGCTTTGCAACAGGAGAACATGCTGTCGAAAGAGATGGCACAAAGTAACGTCTCCGGAGAGCAAATCAAAGAGCGAGAAGTGCGGCAGATGTTTCGAGACAGTGACTGCTTAACGAAGAGACGCAGAATTTTCGAACGCCTCTTGAAAGCCGTGCGCCTCTTATTGGCAACTTTAAGGCGATGCCTTTGAAGCTGAAATTTAGTATACCTCTTTCCACTTCATGTTCTCCTATTATATTGGCCACAATCTGGCGAAAATTTACAGAATGCACAAAATTGCGCTTTGTAACAGGAGAACATACCGTCGAAAGAGATGGCACAAAGTAACGTCTCCGGAGAGCAAATCAATGAGCAAGAAGTGGCGCAGATGTTTCGAGACAGTGACTGCTTAACGAAGAGACAGAATTTTCGAACGCCTCTTGAAAGGCCTCCGCCTCGTATTGGCAACTTTAAGGCGATGCCTTTGAAGCTGAAATTTAGTACACCTATTTCCACTTCATGTTCTCCTGATATATTGGCCAAAATCTGGCGTAAATTTTCAGAATGCACAAAATTGGGCTTTGTAACAGGAGAACACGCTGTCGAAAGAGATGGCACAAAGTAACGTCTCCGGAGAGCAAATCAAAGAGCGAGAAGTGGCGCAGATGTTTCGAGACAGTGACTGTTCAACGAAGAGACGCAGAATATTCGAACGCATCTTGAAAGGCCTGCGCCTCTTATTTGCAGCTTTAAGGCGATGCCTTTGAAGCTGAAATTTAGTATACCTCTTTCCACTTCATGTTCTCCTGATGTATTGGCCAAAATCTGGTGAATATTTTCAGAATGCACAAAATTGCGCTTCGTAACAGGAGAACATGCCGTCGAAAGAGATGGCACAAAGTAACGCCTTCGGAGATCAAATCAAAGAGCGAGAAGTGGCGCAGATGTTTCGAGACAGTGACTGCTTAACGAAGAGACGCAGAATTTTCGAACGCCTCTTGAAAGGCCTCCGCCTCGTATTGGCAACTTTAAGGCGATGCCTTTGAAGCTGAAATTTAGTATACCTCTTTCCACTTCATGTTCTCCTGATGTATTGTCCAAAATCTGGTGAATATTTTCAGAATGCACAAAATTGCGCTTTGTAACAGGAGAACATGCCGTCGAAAGAGATGGCACAAAGTAACGTCTTCGGAGAGCAAATCAAAGAGCGAGAAGTGGCGCAGATGTTTCGAGACAGTGACTGTTCAACGAAGAGACGCAGAATATTCGAACGCCTCTTGAAAGGCCTGCGCCTCTTATTTGCAGCTTTAAGGCGATGCCTTTGAAGCTGAAATTTAGTATACCTCTTTCCACTTCATGTTCTCCTGATGTATTGGCCAAAATCTGGTGAATATTTTCAGAATGCACAAAATTGCGCTTTGTAACAGGAGAACACGCTGTCGAAAGAGATGGCACAAAGTAACGTCTCCGGAGAGCAAATCAAAGAGCGAGAAGTGGCGCAGATGTTTCGAGACAGTGACTGTTCAACGAAGAGACGCAGAATATTCGAACGCCTCTTGAAAGGCCTGCGCCTCTTATTTGCAGCTTTAAGGCGATGCCTTTGAAGCTGAAATTTAGTATACCTCTTTCCACTTCATGTTCTCCTGATGTATTGGCCAAAATCTGGTGAATATTTTCAGAATGCACAAAATTGCGCTTCGTAACAGGAGAACATACCGTCGAAAGAGATGGCACAAAGTATCGTCTTCGGAGATCAAATCAAAGAGCGAGAAGTGGCGCAGATGTTTCGATACAGTGACTGCTTAACGAAGAGGCGCAGAATTTTCGAACGCCTCTTGAAAGGAATGCGCCTCTTATTGGCAACTTTAAGGCGATGCCTTTGAAGCTGAAATTTAGTATACCTCTTTCCACTTCATGTTCTCCTATTATATTGGCCAAAATCTGGCGAAAATATACAGAATGTTCAAAATTGGGCTTTGCAACAGGAGAACATGCTGTCGAAAGAGATGGCACAAAGTAACGTCTTCGGAGATCAAATCAAAGAGCGAGAAGTGGCGCAGATGTTTCGAGACAGTGACTGCTTAACGAAGAGACGCAGAATTTTCGAACGCCTCTTGAAAGGCCTCCGCCTCGTATTGGCAACTTTAAGGCGATGCCTTTGAAGCTGAAATTTAGTATACCTCTTTCCACTTCATGTTCTCCTGATGTATTGTCCAAAATCTGGTGAATATTTTCAGAATGCACAAAATTGCGCTTTGTAACAGAAGAACATGCCGTCGAAAGAGATGGCACAAAGTAACGTCTTCGGAGAGCAAATCAAAGAGCGAGAAGTGGCGCAGATGTTTCGAGACAGTGACTGTTCAACGAAGAGACGCAGAATATTCGAACGCCTCTTGAAAGGCCTGCGCCTCTTATTTGCAGCTTTAAGGCGATGCCTTTGAAGCTGAAATTTAGTATACCTCTTTCCACTTCATGTTCTCCTGATGTATTGGCCAAAATCTGGTGAATATTTTCAGAATGCACAAAATTGCGCTTTGTAACAGGAGAACATGCCGTCGAAAGAGATGGCACAAAGTAACGTCTTCGGAGATCAAATCAAAGAGCGAGAAGTGGCGCAGATGTTTCGAGACAGTGACTGCTTAACGAAGAGACGCAGAATTTTCGAACGCCTCCTGAAAGGCCTCCGCCTCGTATTGGCAACTTTAAGGCGATGCCTTTGAAGCTGAAATTTAGTACACCTATTTCCACTTCATGTTCTCCTGATATATTGGCCAAAATCTGGCGTAAATTTTCAGAATGCACAAAATTGGGCTTTGTAACAGGAGAACACGCTGTCGAAAGAGATGGCACAAAGTAACGTCTCCGGAGAGCAAATCAAAGAGCGAGAAGTGGCGCAGATGTTTCGAGACAGTGACTGTTCAACGAAGAGACGCAGAATATTCGAACGCCTCTTGAAAGGCCTGCGCCTCTTATTTGCAGCTTTAAGGCGATGCCTTTGAAGCTGAAATTTAGTATACCTCTTTCCACTTCATGTTCTCCTGATGTATTGGCCAAAATCTGGTGAATATTTTCAGAATGCACAAAATTGGGCTTTGTAACAGGAGAACATGCCGTCGAAAGAGATGGCACAAAGTAACGTCTTCGGAGATCAAATCAAAGAGCGAGAAGTGGCGCAGATGTTTCGAGACAGTGACTGCTTAACGAAGAGACGCAGAATTTTCGAACGCCTCTTGAAAGGCCTGCGCCTCGTATTGGCAACGTTAAGGCGATGCCTTTGAAGCTGAAATTTAGTATACCTCTTTCCACTTCATGTTCTCATGATATATTGGCCAAAATCAGGCGAAAATTTCGAGAATGCACAAAAGTGGACTTTGTAACAGGAGAACATGCCGTCAAAAGAGATGGCACAATGTAACGTCTCCGGAGAGCAAATCAAAGAGCGATAAGTGGCGCAGATGTTTCGAGACAGTGACTGCTTAACGAAGAGACGCAGAATTTTCGAACGCCTCTTGAAAGGAATGCGCCTCTTATTAGCAACTATAAGGCGATGCCTTTGAAGCTGAAATTTAGTATACCTCTTTCCACTTCATGTTCTCCTGATATATTGGCCAAAATTTGGCGAAAATTTTCAGAACGCACAAAAATGCGCTTTGTAACAGGAAAACATGCCGTCGAAAGAGATGGCACAAAGTAACGCCTTCGGAGATCAAATCAAAGAGCGAGAAGTGGCGCAGATGTTTCGAGACAGTGACTGCTTAACGAAGAGACGCAGAATTTTCGAACGCCTCTTGAAAGGCCTCCGCCTCGTATTGGCAACTTTAAGGCGATGCCTTTGAAGCTGAAATTTAGTATACCTCTTTCCACTTCATGTTCTCCTGATGTATTGTCCAAAATCTGGTGAATATTTTCAGAATGCACAAAATTGCGCTTTGTAACAGGAGAACATGCCGTCGAAAGAGATGGCACAAAGTAACGTCTTCGGAGAGCAAATCAAAGAGCGAGAAGTGGCGCAGATGTTTCGAGACAGTGACTGTTCAACGAAGAGACGCAGAATATTCGAACGCCTCTTGAAAGGCCTGCGCCTCTTATTTGCAGCTTTAAGGCGATGCCTTTGAAGCTGAAATTTAGTATACCTCTTTCCACTTCATGTTCTCCTGATGTATTGGCCAAAATCTGGTGAATATTTTCAGAATGCACAAAATTGCGCTTTGTAACAGGAGAACACGCTGTCGAAAGAGATGGCACAAAGTAACGTCTCCGGAGAGCAAATCAAAGAGCGAGAAGTGGCGCAGATGTTTCGAGACAGTGACTGTTCAACGAAGAGACGCAGAATATTCGAACGCCTCTTGAAAGGCCTGCGCCTCTTATTTGCAGCTTTAAGGCGATGCCTTTGAAGCTGAAATTTAGTATACCTCTTTCCACTTCATGTTCTCCTGATGTATTGGCCAAAATCTGGTGAATATTTTCAGAATGCACAAAATTGCGCTTCGTAACAGGAGAACATGCCGTCGAAAGAGATGGCACAAAGTATCGTCTTCGGAGATCAAATCAAAGAGCGAGAAGTGGCGCAGATGTTTCGATACAGTGACTGCTTAACGAAGAGGCGCAGAATTTTCGAACGCCTCTTGAAAGGAATGCGCCTCTTATTGGCAACTTTAAGGCGATGCCTTTGAAGCTGAAATTTAGTATACCTCTTTCCACTTCATGTTCTCATGATATATTGGCCAAAATCTGGCGTAAATTTTCAGAATGTTCAAAATTGGGCTTTGCAACAGGAGAACATGCTGTCGAAAGAGATGGCACAAAGTAACGTCTTCGGAGATCAAATCAAAGAGCGAGAAGTGGCGCAGATGTTTCGAGACAGTGACTGCTTAACGAAGAGACGCAGAATTTTCGAACGCCTCTTGAAAGGCCTCCGCCTCGTATTGGCAACTTTAAGGCGATGCCTTTGAAGCTGATATTTAGTATACCTCTTTCCACTTCATGTTCTCCTGATGTATTGTCCAAAATCTGGTGAATATTTTCAGAATGCACAAAATTGCGCTTTGTAACAGAAGAACATGCCGTCGAAAGAGATGGCACAAAGTAACGTCTTCGGAGAGCAAATCAAAGAGCGAGAAGTGGCGCAGATGTTTCGAGACAGTGACTGTTCAACGAAGAGACGCAGAATATTCGAACGCCTCTTGAAAAGCCTGCGCCTCTTATTTGCAGCTTTAAGGCGATGCCTTTGAAGCTGAAATTTAGTATACCTCTTTCCACTTCATGTTCTCCTGATGTATTGGCCAAAATCTGGTGAATATTTTCAGAATGCACAAAATTGCGCTTTGTAACAGGAGAACATGCCGTCGAAAGAGATGGCACAAAGTAACGTCTTCGGAGATCAAATCAAAGAGCGAGAAGTGGCGCAGATGTTTCGAGACAGTGACTGCTTAACGAAGAGACGCAGAATTTTCGAACGCCTCCTGAAAGGCCTCCGCCTCGTATTGGCAACTTTAAGGCGATGCCTTTGAAGCTGAAATTTAGTACACCTATTTCCACTTCATGTTCTCCTGATATATTGGCCAAAATCTGGCGTAAATTTTCAGAATGCACAAAATTGGGCTTTGTAACAGGAGAACACGCTGTCGAAAGAGATGGCACAAAGTAACGTCTCCGGAGAGCAAATCAAAGAGCGAGAAGTGGCGCAGATGTTTCGAGACAGTGACTGTTCAACGAAGAGACGCAGAATATTCGAACGCCTCTTGAAAGGCCTGCGCCTCTTATTTGCAGCTTTAAGGCGATGCCTTTGAAGCTGAAATTTAGTATACCTCTTTCCACTTCATGTTCTCCTGATGTATTGGCCAAAATCTGGTGAATATTTTCAGAATGCACAAAATTGGGCTTTGTAACAGGAGAACATGCCGTCGAAAGAGATGGCACAAAGTAACGTCTTCGGAGATCAAATCAAAGAGCGAGAAGTGGCGCAGATGTTTCGAGACAGTGACTGCTTAACGAAGAGACGCAGAATTTTCGAACGCCTCTTGAAAGGCCTGCGCCTCGTATTGGCAACGTTAAGGCGATGCCTTTGAAGCTGAAATTTAGTATACCTCTTTCCACTTCATGTTCTCATGATATATTGGCCAAAATCAGGCGAAAATTTCGAGAATGCACAAAAGTGGACTTTGTAACAGGAGAACATGCCGTCAAAAGAGATGGCACAATGTAACGTCTCCGGAGAGCAAATCAAAGAGCGATAAGTGGCGCAGATGTTTCGAGACAGTGACTGCTTAACGAAGAGACGCAGAATTTTCGAACGCCTCTTGAAAGGAATGCGCCTCTTATTAGCAACTATAAGGCGATGCCTTTGAAGCTGAAATTTAGTATACCTCTTTCCACTTCATGTTCTCCTGATATATTGGCCAAAATTTGGCGAAAATTTTCAGAACGCACAAAAATGCGCTTTGTAACAGGAAAACATGCCGTCGAAAGAGATGGCACAAAGTAACGTCTCCGGAGAGCAAACCAATGAGCGAGGAGTGGCGCAGATGTTTCGGGACAGTGACTGTTTAACGAAGAGACGCAGAATATTCGAACGCCTCTTGAAAGGCCTGCGCCTCTTATTTGCAGCTTTAAGGCGATGCATTTGAAGCTGAAATTTAGTATACCTCTTTCAACTTCATGTTCTCCTGATGTATTGGCCAAAATCTGGTGAATATTTTCAGAATGCACAAAATTGCGCTTTGTAACAGGAAAACATGCCGTCGAAAGAGATGGCACAAAGTAACGTCTTCGGAGATCAAATCAAAGAGCGAGAAGTGGCGCAGATGATTCGAGACAGTGACTGCTTAACGAAGAGACGCAGAATTTTCGAACGCCTCTTGAAAGGCCTCCGCCTCGTATTGGCAACTTTAAGGCGATGCCTTTGAAGCTGAAATTTAGTACACCTATTTCCACTTCATGTTCTCCTGATATATTGGCCAAAATCTGGCGTAAATTTTCAGAATGCACAAAATTGGGCTTTGTAACAGGAGAACACGCTGTCGAAAGAGATGGCACAAAGTAACGTCTCCGGAGAGCAAATCAAAGAGCGAGAAGTGGCGCAGATGTTTCGAGACAGTGACTGTTCAACGAAGAGACGCAGAATATTCGAACGCCTCTTGAAAGGCCTGCGCCTCTTATTTGCAGCTTTAAGGCGATGCCTTTGAAGCTGATATTTAGTATACCTCTTTCCACTTCATGTTCTCCTGATGTATTGGCCAAAATCTGGTGAATATTTTCAGAATGCACAAAATTGGGCTTTGTAACAGGAGAACATGCCGTCGAAAGAGATGGCACAAAGTAACGTCTTCGGAGATCAAATCAAAGAGCGAGAAGTGGCGCAGATGTTTCGAGACAGTGACTGCTTAACGAAGAGACGCAGAATTTTCGAACGCCTCTTGAAAGGCCTCCGCCTCGTATTGGCAACTTTAAGGCGATGCCTTTGAAGCTGAAATTTAGTACACCTATTTCCACTTCATGTTCTCCTAATATATTGGCCAAAATCTGGCGTAAATTTTCAGAATGCACAAAATTGGGCTTTGTAACAGGAGAACACGCTGTCGAAAGAGATGGCACAAAGTAACGTCTCCGGAGAGCAAATCAAAGAGCGAGAAGTGGCGCAGATGTTTCGAGACAGTGACTGTTCAACGAAGAGACGCAGAATATTCGAACGCCTCTTGAAAGGCCTGCGCCTCTTATTTGCAGCTTTAAGGCGATGCCTTTGAAGCTGAAATTTAGTATACCTCTTTCCACTTCATGTTCTCCTGATGTATAGGCCAAAATCTGGTGAATATTTTCAGAATGCACAAAATTGCGCTTTGTAACAGGAGAACATGCCGTCGAAAGAGATGGCACAAAGTAACGTCTTCGGAGATCAAATCAAAGAGCGAGAAGTGGCGCAGATGTTTCGAGACAGTGACTGCTTAACGAAGAGACGCAGAATTTTCGAACGCCTCTTGAAAGGAATGCGCCTCTTATTTGCAACTTTAAGGCGATGCCTTTGAAGCTGAAATTTAGTATACCTCTTTCCACTTCATGTTCTCATGATATATTGGCCAAAATCTGGCGTAAATTTTCAGAATGCACAAAATTGGGCTTTGTAACAGGAGAACACGCTGTCGAAAGAGATGGCACAAAGTAACGTCTCCGGAGAGCAAATCAAAGAGCGAGAAGTGGCGCAGATGTTTCGAGACAGTGACTGTTCAACGAAGAGACGCAGAATATTCAAACGCCTCTTGAAAGGCCTGCGCCTCTTATTTGCAGCTTTAAGGCGATGCCTTTGAAGCTGATATTTAGTATACCTCTTTCCACTTCATGTTCTCCTGATGTATTGGCCAAAATCTGGTGAATATTTTCAGAATGCACAAAATTGGGCTTTGTAACAGGAGAACATGCCGTCGAAAGAGATGGCACAAAGTAACGTCTTCGGAGATCAAATCAAAGAGCGAGAAGTGGCGCAGATGTTTCGAGACAGTGACTGCTTAACGAAGAGACACAGAATTTTCGAACGCCTCTTGAAAGGCCTCCGCCTCGTATTGGCAACTTTAAGGCGATGCCTTTGAAGCTGAAATTTAGTACACCTATTTCCACTTCATGTTCTCCTGATATATTGGCCAAAATCTGGCGTAAATTTTCAGAATGCACAAAATTGGGCTTTGTAACAGGAGAACACGCTGTCGAAAGAGATGGCACAAAGTAACGTCTCCGGAGAGCAAATCAAAGAGCGAGAAGTGGCGCAGATGTTTCGAGACAGTGACTGTTCAACGAAGAGACGCAGAATATTCGAACGCCTCTTGAAAGGCCTGCGCCTCTTATTTGCAGCTTTAAGGCGATGCCTTTGAAGCTGAAATTTAGTATACCTCTTTCCACTTCATGTTCTCCTGATGTATAGGCCAAAATCTGGTGAATATTTTCAGAATGCACAAAATTGCGCTTTGTAACAGGAGAACATGCCGTCGAAAGAGATGGCACAAAGTAACGTCTTCGGAGATCAAATCAAAGAGCGAGAAGTGGCGCAGATGTTTCGAGACAGTGACTGCTTAACGAAGAGACGCAGAATTTTCGAACGCCTCTTGAAAGGAATGCGCCTCTTATTTGCAACTTTAAGGCGATGCCTTTGAAGCTGAAATTTAGTATACCTCTTTCCACTTCATGTTCTCATGATATATTGGCCAAAATCAGGCGAAAATTTCGAGAATGCACAAAAGTGGACTTTGTAACAGGAGAACATGCCGTCAAAAGAGATGGCACAATGTAACGTCTCCGGAGAGCAAATCAAAGAGCGATAAGTGGCGCAGATGTTTCGAGACAGTGACTGCTTAACGAAGAGACGCAGAATTTTCGAACGCCTCTTGAAAGGCCTCCGCCTCGTATTGGCAACTTTAAGGCGATGCCTTTGAAGCTGAAATTTAGTACACCTATTTCAACTTCATGTTCTCCTGATATATTGGCCAAAATCTGGCGTAAATTTTCAGAATGCACAAAATTGGGCTTTGTAACAGGAGAACATGCCGTCAAAAGAGATGGCACAATGTAACGTCTCCGGAGAGCAAATCAAAGAGCGATAAGTGGCGCAGATGTTTCGAGACAGTGACTGCTTAACGAAGAGACGCAGAATTTTCGAACGCCACTTGAAAGGCCCGCGCCTCTTATTAGCAACTTTAAGGCGATGCCTTTGAAGCTGAAATTTAGTATACCTCTTTCCACTTCATGTTCTCCTATTATATTGGCCAAAATCTGGCGAAAATTTACAGAATGTTCAAAATTGGGCTTTGCAACAGGAGAACATGCTGTCGAAAGAGATGGCACAAAGTAACGTCTCCGGAGAGCAAATCAAAGAGCGAGAAGTGGCGCAGATGTTTCGATACAATGACTGCTTAACGAAGAGGCGCAGAATTTTCGAACGCCTCTTGAAAGGAATGCGCCTCTTATTAGCAACTTTAAGGCGATGCCTTTGAAGCTGAAATTTAGTATACCTCTTTCCACTTCATGTTCTCCTATTATATTGGCCAAAATCTGGCGAAAATTTACAGAATGCACAAAATTGGGCTTTGCAACAGGAGAACATGCTGTCGAAAGAGATGGCACAAAGTAACGTCTCCGGAGAGCAAATCAAAGAGCGAGAAGTGGCGCAGATGTTTCGAGACAGTGACTGCTTAACGAAGAGACGCAGAATTTTCGAACGCCTCTTGAAAGGCGTGCGCCTCTTATTGGCAACTTTAAGGCGATGCCTTTGAAGCTGAAATTTAGTATACCTCTTTCCACTTCATGTTCTCCTATTATATTGGCCACAATCTGGCGAAAATTTACAGAATGCACAAAATTGCGCTTTGTAACAGGAGAACATGCCGTCGAAAGAGATGGCACAAAGTAACGTCTCCGGAGAGCAAATCAATGAGCAAGAAGTGGCGCAGATGTTTTGAGACAGTGACTGCTTAACGAAGAGACAGAATTTTCGAACGCCTCTTGAAAGGCCTCCGCCTCGTATTGGCAACTTTAAGGCGATGCCTTTGAAGCTGAAATTTAGTACACCTATTTCCACTTCATTTTCTCCTGATATATTGGCCAAAATCTGGCGTAAATTTTCAGAATGCACAAAATTGGGCTTTGTAACAGGAGAACACGCTGTCGAAAGAGATGGCACAAAGTAACGTCTCCGGAGAGCAAATCAAAGAGCGAGAAGTGGCGCAGATGTTTCGAGACAGTGACTGTTCAACGAAGAGACGCAGAATATTCGAACGCATCTTGAAAGGCCTGCGCCTCTTATTTGCAGCTTTAAGGCGATGCCTTTGAAGCTGAAATTTAGTATACCTCTTTCCACTTCATGTTCTCCTGATGTATTGGCCAAAATCTGGAGAATATTTTCAGAATGCACAAAATTGCGCTTCGTAACAGGAGAACATGCCGTCGAAAGAGATGGCACAAAGTAACGTCTTCGGAGATCAAATCAAAGAGCGAGAAGTGGCGCAGATGTTTCGAGACAGTGACTGCTTAACGAAGAGACGCAGAATTTTCGAACGCCTCTTGAAAGGCCTCCGCCTCGTATTGGCAACTTTAAGGCGATGCCTTTGAAGCTGAAATTTAGTATACCTCTTTCCACTTCATGTTCTCCTGATGTATTGTCCAAAATCTGGTGAATATTTTCAGAATGCACAAAATTGCGCTTTGTAACAGGAGAACATGCCGTCGAAAGAGATGGCACAAAGTAACGTCTTCGGAGAGCAAATCAAAGAGCGAGAAGTGGCGCAGATGTTTCGAGACAGTGACTGTTCAACGAAGAGACGCAGAATATTCGAACGCCTCTTGAAAGGCCTGCGCCTCTTATTTGCAGCTTTAAGGCGATGCCTTTGAAGCTGAAATTTAGTATACCTCTTTCCACTTCATGTTCTCCTGATGTATTGGCCAAAATCTGGTGAATATTTTCAGAATGCACAAAATTGCGCTTTGTAACAGGAGAACACGCTGTCGAAAGAGATGGCACAAAGTAACGTCTCCGGAGAGCAAATCAAAGAGCGAGAAGTGGCGCAGATGTTTCGAGACAGTGACTGTTCAACGAAGAGACGCAGAATATTCGAACGCCTCTTGAAAGGCCTGCGCCTCTTATTTGCAGCTTTAAGGCGATGCCTTTGAAGCTGAAATTTAGTATACCTCTTTCCACTTCATGTTCTCCTATTATATTGGCCAAAATCTGGCGAAAATTTACAGAATGTTCAAAATTGGGCTTTGCAACAGGAGAACATGCTGTCGAAAGAGATGGCACAAAGTAACGTCTTCGGAGATCAAATCAAAGAGCGAGAAGTGGCGCAGATGTTTCGAGACAGTGACTGCTTAACGAAGAGACGCAGAATTTTCGAACGCCTCTTGAAAGGCCTCCGCCTCGTATTGGCAACTTTAAGGCGATGCCTTTGAAGCTGAAATTTAGTATACCTCTTTCCACTTCATGTTCTCCTGATGTATTGTCCAAAATCTGGTGAATATTTTCAGAATGCACAAAATTGCGCTTTGTAACAGGAGAACATGCCGTCGAAAGAGATGGCACAAAGTAACGTCTTCGGAGAGCAAATCAAAGAGCGAGAAGTGGCGCAGATGTTTCGAGACAGTGACTGCTTAACGAAGAGACGCAGAATTTTCGAACGCCTCTTGAAAGGCCTCCGCCTCGTATTGGCAACTTTAAGGCGATGCCTTTGAAGCTGAAATTTAGTACACCTATTTCCACTTCATGTTCTCCTGATATATTGGCCAAAATCTGGCGTAAATTTTCAGAATGCACAAAATTGGTCTTTGTAACAGGAGAACACGCTGTCGAAAGAGATGGCACAAAGTAACGTCTCCGGAGAGCAAATCAAAGAGCGAGAAGTGGCGCAGATGTTTCGAGACAGTGACTGTTCAACGAAGAGACACAGAATATTCGAACGCCTCTTGAAAGGCCTGCGCCTCTTATTTGCAGCTTTAAGGCGATGCCTTTGAAGCTGAAATTTAGTATACCTCTTTCCACTTCATGTTCTCCTGATGTATTGGCCAAAATCTGGTGAATATTTTCAGAATGCACAAAATTGCGCTTCGTAACAGGAGAACATGCCGTCGAAAGAGATGGCACAAAGTATCGTCTTCGGAGATCAAATCAAAGAGCGAGAAGTGGCGCAGATGTTTCGAGACAGTGACTGCTTAACGAAGAGACGCAGAATTTTCGAACGCCTCTTGAAAGGCCTCCGCCTCGTATTGGCAACTTTAAGGCGATGCCTTTGAAGCTGAAATTTAGTATACCTCTTTCCACTTCATGTTCTCCTGATGTATTGTCCAAAATCTGGTGAATATTTTCAGAATGCACAAAATTGCGCTTTGTAACAGGAGAACATGCCGTCGAAAGAGATGGCACAAAGTAACGTCTTCGGAGAGCAAATCAAAGAGCGAGAAGTGGCGCAGATGTTTCGAGACAGTGACTGTTCAACGAAGAGACGCAGAATATTCGAACGCCTCTTGAAAGGCCTGCGCCTCTTATTTGCAGCTTTAAGGCGATGCCTTTGAAGCTGAAATTTAGTATACCTCTTTCCACTTCATGTTCTCATGATATATTGGCCAAAATCAGGCGAAAATTTCGAGAATGCACAAAAGTGGACTTTGTAACAGGAGAACATGCCGTCAAAAGAGATGGCACAATGTAACGTCTCCGGAGAGCAAATCAAAGAGCGATAAGTGGCGCAGATGTTTCGAGACAGTGACTGCTTAACGAAGAGACGCAGAATTTTCGAACGCCTCTTGAAAGGAATGCGCCTCTTATTAGCAACTTTAAGGCGCTGCCTTTGAAGCTGAAATTTAGTATACCTCTTTCCACTTCATGTTCTCCTATTATATTGGCCAAAATCTGGCGAAAATTTACAGAATGTACAAAATTGGGCTTTGCAACAGGAGAACATGCTGTCGAAAGAGATGGCACAAAGTAACGTCTCCGGAGAGCAAATCAAAGAGCGAGAAGTGGCGCAGATGTTTCGATACAGTGACTGCTTAACGAAGAGGCGCAGAATTTTCGAACGCCTCTTGAAAGGAATGCGCCTCTTATTGGCAACTTTAAGGCGATGCCTTTGAAGCTGAAATTTAGTATACCTCTTTCCACTTCATGTTCTCCTATTATATTGGCCACAATCTGGCGAAAATTTACAGAATGCACAAAATTGCGCTTTGTAACAGGAGAACATGCCGTCGAAAGAGATGGCACAAAGTAACGTCTCCGGAGAGCAAATCAATGAGCAAGAAGTGGCGCAGATGTTTCGAGACAGTGACTGCTTAACGAAGAGACGCAGAATTTTCGAACGCCTCTTGACTGGCCTGCGCCTCGTATTGGCAACGTTAAGGCGATGCCTTTGAAGCTGAAATTTAGTACACCTATTTCCACTTCATGTTCTCCTGATATATTGGCCAAAATCTGGCGTAAATTTTCAGAATGCACAAAATTGGGCTTTGTAACAGGAGAACACGCTGTCGAAAGAGATGGCACAAAGTAACGTCTCCGGAGAGCAAATCAAAGAGCGAGAAGTGGCGCAGATGTTTCGAGACAGTGACTGTTCAACGAAGAGACGCAGAATATTCGAACGCATCTTGAAAGGCCTGCGCCTCTTATTTGCAGCTTTAAGGCGATGCCTTAGAAGCTGAAATTTAGTATACCTCTTTCCACTTCATGTTCTCCTGATGTATTGGCCAAAATCTGGTGAATATTTTCAGAATGCACAAAATTGCGCTTCGTAACAGGAGAACATGCCGTCGAAAGAGATGGCACAAAGTAACGTCTTCGGAGATCAAATCAAAGAGCGAGAAGTGGCGCAGATGTTTCGAGACAGTGACTGCTTAACGAAGAGACGCAGAATTTTCGAACGCCTCTTGAAAGGCCTCCGCCTCGTATTGGCAACTTTAAGGCGATGCCTTTGAAGCTGAAATTTAGTACACCTATTTCCACTTCATGTTCTCCTGATATATTGGCCAATATCTGGCGTAAATTTTCAGAATGCACAAAATTGGGCTTTGTAACAGGAGAACACGCTGTCGAAAGAGATGGCACAAAGTAACGTCTCCGGAGAGCAAATCAAAGAGCGAGAAGTGGCGCAGATGTTTCGAGACAGTGACTGTTCAACGAAGAGACGCAGAATATTCGAACGCATCTTGAAAGGCCTGCGCCTCTTATTTGCAGCTTTAAGGCGATGCCTTTGAAGCTGAAATTTAGTATACCTCTTTCCACTTCATGTTCTCCTGATGTATTGGCCAAAATCTGGTGAATATTTTCAGAATGCACAAAATTGCGCTTCGTAACAGGAGAACATGCCGTCGAAAGAGATGGCACAAAGTAACGTCTTCGGAGATCAAATCAAAGAGCGAGAAGTGGCGCAGATGTTTCGAGACAGTGACTGCTTAACGAAGAGACGCAGAATTTTCGAACGCCTCTTGAAAGGCCTCCGCCTCGTATTGGCAACTTTAAGGCGATGCCTTTGAAGCTGAAATTTAGTATACCTCTTTCCACTTCATGTTCTCCTGATGTATTGTCCAAAATCTGGTGAATATTTTCAGAATGCACAAAATTGCGCTTTGTAACAGGAGAACATGCCGTCGAAAGAGATGGCACAAAGTAACGTCTTCGGAGAGCAAATCAAAGAGCGAGAAGTGGCGCAGATGTTTCGAGACAGTGACTGTTCAACGAAGAGACGCAGAATATTCGAACGCCTCTTGAAAGGCCTGCGCCTCTTATTTGCAGCTTTAAGGCGATGCCTTTGAAGCTGAAATTTAGTATACCTCTTTCCACTTCATGTTCTCCTATTATATTGGCCAAAATCTGGCGAAAATTTACAGAATGTTCAAAATTGGGCTTTGCAACAGGAGAACATGCCGTCGAAAGAGATGGCACAAAGTAACGTCTTCGGAGATCAAATCAAAGAGCGAGAAGTGGCGCAGATGTTTCGAGACAGTGACTGCTTAACGAAGAGACGCAGAATTTTCGAACGCCTCTTGAAAGGCCTCCGCCTCGTATTGGCAACTTTAAGGCGATGCCTTTGAAGCTGAAATTTAGTATACCACTTTCCACTTCATGTTCTCCTGATGTATTGTCCAAAATCTGGTGAATATTTTCAGAATGCACAAAATTGCGCTTTGTAACAGGAGAACATGCCGTCGAAAGAGATGGCACAAAGTAACGTCTTCGGAGAGCAAATCAAAGAGCGAGAAGTGGCGCAGATGTTTCGAGACAGTGACTGTTCAACGAAGAGACGCAGAATATTCGAACGCCTCTTGAAAGGCCTGCGCCTCTTATTTGCAGCTTTAAGGCGATGCCTTTGAAGCTGAAATTTAGTATACCTCTTTCCACTTCATGTTCTCCTGATGTATTGGCCAAAATCTGGTGAATATTTTCAGAATGCACAAAATTGCGCTTTGTAACAGGAGAACACGCTGTCGAAAGAGATGGCACAAAGTAACGTCTCCGGAGAGCAAATCAAAGAGCGAGAAGTGGCGCAGATGTTTCGAGACAGTGACTGTTCAACGAAGAGACGCAGAATATTCGAACGCCTCTTGAAAGGCCTGCGCCTCTTATTTGCAGCTTTAAGGCGATGCCTTTGAAGCTGAAATTTAGTATACCTCTTTCCACTTCATGTTCTCCTATTATATTGGCCAAAATCTGGCGAAAATTTACAGAATGTTCAAAATTGGGCTTTGCAACAGGAGAACATGCTGTCGAAAGAGATGGCACAAAGTAACGTCTTCGGAGATCAAATCAAAGAGCGAGAAGTGGCGCAGATGTTTCGAGACAGTGACTGCTTAACGAAGAGACGCAGAATTTTCGAACGCCTCTTGAAAGGCCTCCGCCTCGTATTGGCAACTTTAAGGCGATGCCTTTGAAGCTGAAATTTAGTATACCTCTTTCCACTTCATGTTCTCCTGATGTATTGTCCAAAATCTGGTGAATATTTTCAGAATGCACAAAATTGCGCTTTGTAACAGGAGAACATGCCGTCGAAAGAGATGGCACAAAGTAACGTCTTCGGAGAGCAAATCAAAGAGCGAGAAGTGGCGCAGATGTTTCGAGACAGTGACTGTTCAACGAAGAGACGCAGAATATTCGAACGCCTCTTGAAAGGCCTGCGCCTCTTATTTGCAGCTTTAAGGCGATGCCTTTGAAGCTGAAATTTAGTATACCTCTTTCCACTTCATGTTCTCCTGATGTATTGGCCAAAATCTGGTGAATATTTTCAGAATGCACAAAATTGCGCTTTGTAACAGGAGAACATGCCGTCGAAAGAGATGGCACAAAGTAACGTCTTCGGAGATCAAATCAAAGAGCGAGAAGTGGCGCAGATGTTTCGAGACAGTGACTGCTTAACGAAGAGACGCAGAATTTTCGAACGCATCTTGAAAGGCCTCCGCCTCGTATTGGCAACTTTAAGGCGATGCCTTTGAAGCTGAAATTTAGTACACCTATTTCCACTTCATGTTCTCCTGATATATTGGCCAAAATCTGGCGTAAATTTTCAGAATGCACAAAATTGGTCTTTGTAACAGGAGAACACGCTGTCGAAAGAGATGGCACAAAGTAACGTCTCCGGAGAGCAAATCAAAGAGCGAGAAGTGGCGCAGATGTTTCGAGACAGTGACTGTTCAACGAAGAGACACAGAATATTCGAACGCCTCTTGAAAGGCCTGCGCCTCTTATTTGCAGCTTTAAGGCGATGCCTTTGAAGCTGAAATTTAGTATACCTCTTTCCACTTCATGTTCTCCTGATGTATTGGCCAAAATCTGGTGAATATTTTCAGAATGCACAAAATTGCGCTTCGTAACAGGAGAACATGCCGTCGAAAGAGATGGCACAAAGTATCGTCTTCGGAGATCAAATCAAAGAGCGAGAAGTGGCGCAGATGTTTCGAGACAGTGACTGCTTAACGAAGAGACGCAGAATTTTCGAACGCCTCTTGAAAGGCCTCCGCCTCGTATTGGCAACTTTAAGGCGATGCCTTTGAAGCTGAAATTTAGTATACCTCTTTCCACTTCATGTTCTCCTGATGTATTGTCCAAAATCTGGTGAATATTTTCAGAATGCACAAAATTGCGCTTTGTAACAGGAGAACATGCCGTCGAAAGAGATGGCACAAAGTAACGTCTTCGGAGAGCAAATCAAAGAGCGAGAAGTGGCGCAGATGTTTCGAGACAGTGACTGTTCAACGAAGAGACGCAGAATATTCGAACGCCTCTTGAAAGGCCTGCGCCTCTTATTTGCAGCTTTAAGGCGATGCCTTTGAAGCTGAAATTTAGTATACCTCTTTCCACTTCATGTTCTCATGATATATTGGCCAAAATCAGGCGAAAATTTCGAGAATGCACAAAAGTGGACTTTGTAACAGGAGAACATGCCGTCAAAAGAGATGGCACAATGTAACGTCTCCGGAGAGCAAATCAAAGAGCGATAAGTGGCGCAGATGTTTCGAGACAGTGACTGCTTAACGAAGAGACGCAGAATTTTCGAACGCCTCTTGAAAGGAATGCGCCTCTTATTAGCAACTTTAAGGCGATGCCTTTGAAGCTGAAATTTAGTATACCTCTTTCCACTTCATGTTCTCCTATTATATTGGCCAAAATCTGGCGAAAATTTACAGAATGTACAAAATTGGGCTTTGCAACAGGAGAACATGCTGTCGAAAGAGATGGCACAAAGTAACGTCTCCGGAGAGCAAATCAAAGAGCGAGAAGTGGCGCAGATGTTTCGATACAGTGACTGCTTAACGAAGAGGCGCAGAATTTTCGAACGCCTCTTGAAAGGAATGCGCCTCTTATTGGCAACTTTAAGGCGATGCCTTTGAAGCTGAAATTTAGTATACCTCTTTCCACTTCATGTTCTCCTATTATATTGGCCACAATCTGGCGAAAATTTACAGAATGCACAAAATTGCGCTTTGTAACAGGAGAACATGCCGTCGAAAGAGATGGCACAAAGTAACGTCTCCGGAGAGCAAATCAATGAGCAAGAAGTGGCGCAGATGTTTCGAGACAGTGACTGCTTAACGAAGAGACGCAGAATTTTCGAACGCCTCTTGACTGGCCTGCGCCTCGTATTGGCAACGTTAAGGCGATGCCTTTGAAGCTGAAATTTAGTACACCTATTTCCACTTCATGTTCTCCTGATATATTGGCCAAAATCTGGCGTAAATTTTCAGAATGCACAAAATTGGGCTTTGTAACAGGAGAACACGCTGTCGAAAGAGATGGCACAAAGTAACGTCTCCGGAGAGCAAATCAAAGAGCGAGAAGTGGCGCAGATGTTTCGAGACAGTGACTGTTCAACGAAGAGACGCAGAATATTCGAACGCATCTTGAAAGGCCTGCGCCTCTTATTTGCAGCTTTAAGGCGATGCCTTAGAAGCTGAAATTTAGTATACCTCTTTCCACTTCATGTTCTCCTGATGTATTGGCCAAAATCTGGTGAATATTTTCAGAATGCACAAAATTGGGCTTTGTAACAGGAGAACACGCTGTCGAAAGAGATGGCACAAAGTAACGTCTCCGGAGAGCAAATCAAAGAGCGAGAAGTGGCGCAGATGTTTCGAGACAGTGACTGTTCAACGAAGAGACGCAGAATATTCGAACGCATCTTGAAAGGCCTGCGCCTCTTATTTGCAGCTTT
>NW_027485720.1:0-31991 GCF_050908995.1 Andrena cerasifolii
AAAAGCGTCGCCTTAAAGTTGCAAATAAGAGGCGCAGGCCTTTCAAGAGCTTTCGAAAATTCTGCTTCTCTTCGTGAAACAGTCACTGTCTCGAAACACCTGCGCCACTTCTCGCTCTTTGATTTGCTCTCCGGAGACATTACTTCGTTCCATCTCTTTCGACGGCATGTTCTCCTGTTACAAAACCTAATTTTGTGTATCCTCGAAGTTTTCGCCAGATTTTGTCCAATAAATCAGGAGAAAATGTAGTGGAAAGATGTATACTAAATTTCAGCTTCAAAGGCATCGCCTTAATGTTGCAAATAAGAGGCGCAGGCCTTTCAAGAGGCGTTCGAAAATTCTGCGTCTCTATGTTAATCAGTCACTGTCTCGAAACATCTGCGCCACATTTCGCTCTTTGATTTGCTCTCTGGAGACGTTACTTTGTGCCATCTCTTTCGACGGCATGTTCTGCTGTTACAAAGCCCAATTTTGTGCAATCTGAAAATTTTCGCCAGATTTTGGCCAATATATCAGGAGAACATGAAGTCAAAAGAGGTATACTAAATTTCAGCTTCAAAAGCGTCGCCTTAAAGTTGCAAATAAGAGGCGCAGGCCTTTCAAGAGGCTTTCGAAAATTCTGCTTCTCTTCGTGAAACAGTCACTGTCTCGAAACACCTGCGCCACTTCTCGCTCTTTGATTTGCTCTCCGGAGACATTACTTCGTTCCATCTCTTTCGACGGCATGTTCTCCTGTTACAAAACCTAATTTTGTGTATCCTCGAAGTTTTCGCCAGATTTTGTCCAATAAATCAGGAGAAAATGTAGTGGAAAGATGTATACTAAATTTCAGCTTCAAAGGCATCGCCTTAATGTTGCAAATAAGAGGCGCAGGCCTTTCAAGAGGCGTTCGAAAATTCTGCGTCTCTATGTTAATCAGTCACTGTCTCGAAACATCTGCGCCACATTTCGCTCTTTGATTTGCTCTCTGGAGACGTTACTTTGTGCCATCTCTTTCGACGGCATGTTCTGCTGTTACAAAGCCCAATTTTGTGCAATCTGAAAATTTTCGCCAGATTTTGGCCAATATATCAGGAGAACATGAAGTCAAAAGAGGTATACTAAATTTCAGCTTCAAAAGCATCGCCTTAAAGTTGCAAATAAGAGGCGCAGGCCTTTCAAGAGGCTTTCGAAAATTCTGCGTCTCTTCGTGAAACAGTCACTGTCTCGAAACACCTGCGCCACTTCTCGCTCTTTGATTTGCTCTCCGGAGACATTACTTCGTTCCATCTCTTTCGACGGCATGTTCTCCTGTTACAAAGCCTAATTTTGTGTATCCTCGAAGTTTTCGCCAGATTTTGTCCAATAAATCAGGAGAAAATGTAGTGGAAAGAGGTATACTAAATTTCAGCTTCAAAGGCATCGCCTTAAAGTTGCAAATAAGAGGCGCAGGCGTTTCAAGAGGCGCTCGAAAATTCTGCGTCTCTTCGTTAAAGAATCACTGTCTCGAAACACCTGCGCCACTTCTCGCTCTTTGATTTGCTCTCCAGAGACGTTACTTTGTTCCATCTCTTTCGACTGCATGTTCTCCTGTTACAAAGCCCAATTTTGTGTATTCTCGAAATTTTCGCCAGATTTTTGGCCAATAAATCAGGAGAAAATGAAGTGGAAAGAGGTATACTAAATTTCAGCTTCAAAGGCATCGCCTTAAAGTTGCAAATAAGAGGCGCAGGCGTTTCAAGAGGCGCTCGAAAAATTCTGCGTCTCTTCGTTAAAGAATCACTGTCTCGAAACACCTGCGCCACTTCTCGCTCTTTGATTTGCTCTCCAGAGACGTTACTTTGTTCCATCTCTTTCGACGGCATGTTCTCCTGTTACAAAGCCTAATTTTGTGTATCCTCGAAGTTTTCGCCAGATTTTGTCCAATAAATCAGGAGAAAATGTAGTGGAAAGAGGTATACTAAATTTCAGCATCAAAGGCATCGCCTTAAACTTGCAATTAAGAGGCGCAGGCCTTTCAAGAGGCGTTCGAAAATTCTGCGTCTCTTCGTTAAACAATCACTATCTCGAAACACCTGCGCCACTTCTCGCTCTTTGATTTGCTCTCCAGAGACGTTACTTTGTTCCATCTCTTTCGAAGGCATGTTCTCCTGTTACAAAGCCCAATTTTGTGCATTCTGAAAATTTTCGCCCGATTTTGGCCAATATATCAGGAGAACATGAAATGGAAAGAGGTATACTAAATTTCAGCTTCAAAGGCATCGCCTTAAAGTTGCAAATAAGAGGCGCAGGCCTTTCAAGAGGCGTTCGAAAATTCTGCGTCTCTTCGTGAAACAGTCACTGTCTCGAAACACCTGCGCCACTTCTCGCTCTTTGATTTGCTCTCCGGAGACATTACTTCGTTCCATCTCTTTTCGACGGCATGTTCTCCTGTTACAAAGCCTAATTTTGTGTATCCTCGAAGTTTTTCGCCAGATTTTGTCCAATAAATCAGGAGAAAATGTAGTGGAAAGAGGTATACTAAATTTCAGCTTCAAAGGCATCGCCTTAAAGTTGCAAATAAGAGGCGCAGGCGTTTCAAGAGGCGCTCGAAAATTCTGCGTCTCTATGTTAATCAGTCACTGTCTCGAAACACCTGCGCCACATTTCGCTCTTTGATTTGCTCTCCAGAGACGTTACTTTGTTCCATCTCTTTCGACGGCATGTTCTCCTGTTACAAAGCCCAATTTTGTGCAATCTGAAAATTTTCGCCAGATTTTGGCCAATATATCAGGAGAACATGAAGTGGAAAGAGGTATACTAAATTTCAGCTTCAAAGGCATAGCCTTAAACTTGCAATTAAGAGGCGCAGGCCTTTCAAGAGGCGTTCGAAAATTCTGCGTCTCTTCGTTAAACAATCACTATCTCGAAACACCTGTGCAACTTCTCGCTCTTTGATTTGCTCTCCAGAGACGTTACTTTGTTCCATCTCTTTCGAAGGCATGTTCTCCTGTTACAAAGCCCAATTTTGTGCATTCTGAAAATTTTCGCCAGATTTTGGCCAATATATCAGGAGAACATGAAGTCAAAAGAGGTATACTAAATTTAAGCTTCAAAGGCATCGCCTTAAAGTTGCAAATAAGAGGCGCAGGCCTTTCAAGAGGCTTTCGAAAATTCTGCGTCTCTTCGTGAAACAGTCACTGTCTCGAAACACCTGCGCCACTTCTCGCTCTTTGATTTGCTCTCCAGAGTACTTTGTTCCATCTCTTTCGACTGCATGTTCTCCTGTTACAAAGCCCAATTTTGTGTATTCTCGAAATTTTCGCCAGATTTTGGCCAATAAATCAGGAGAAAATGAAGTGGAAAGAGGTATACTAAATTTCAGCTTCAAAGGCATCGCCTTAAAGTTGCAAATAAGAGGCGCAGGCCTTTCAAGAGGCGTTCGAAAATTCTGCGTATCTTCGTTAACCAGTCACTGTCTCGAAACATCTGCGCCACATTTCGCTCTTTGATTTGCTCTCCGGAGACGTTACTTTGTGCCATCTCCTTCGACGGCATGTTCTCCTGTTACAAAGCCCAATTTTGTGCATTCTGAAAATTTTCGCCAGATTTTGGCCAATATATCAGGAGAACATGAAGTCAAAAGAGGTATACTAAATTTAAGCTTCAAAGGCATCGCCTTAAAGTTGCAAATAAGAGGCGCAGGCCTTTCAAGAGGCTTTCGAAAATTCTGCGTCTCTTCGTGAAACAGTCACAGTCTCGAAACATCTGCGCCACATTTCGCTCTTTGATTTGCTCTCTGGAGACGTTACTTTGTGCCATCTCTTTCGACGGCATGTTCTCCTGTTACAAAGCCCAATTCAGTGGATTCTGAAAATTTTCGCCAGATTTTGGCCAATATATCAGGAGAACATGAAGTGGAAAGAGGTATACTAAATTTCAGCTTCAAAGGCATCGCCTTAAACTTGCAATTAAGAGGCGCAGGCCTTTCAAGAGGCGTTCGAAAATTCTGCGTCTCTTCGTTAAACAATCACTATCTCGAAACACCTGCGCAACTTCTCGCTCTTTGATTTGCTCTCCAGAGACGTTACTTTGTTCCATCTCTTTCGAAGGCATGTTCTCCTGTTACAAAGCCCAATTTTGTGCATTCTGAAAATTTTCGCCAGATTTTGGCCAATATATCAGGAGAACATGAAGTCAAAAGAGGTATACTAAATTTCAGCTTCAAAGGCATGCCTTAAACTTGCAATTAAGAGGCGCAGGCCTTTCATGAGGCGTTCGAAAATTCTGCGTCTCTTCGTTAAACAGTCTCTGTCTCGAAACATCTGCGCCACTTCTCGCTCTTTGATTTGCTCTCCGGAGACGTTACTTGGTGCCATCTCTTTCGACGGCATGTTCTCCTGTTACAAAGCCCAATTCTGTGCATTCTGAAAATTTTCGCCAGATTTTGGCCAATATATCAGGAGAACATGAAGTCAAAAGAGGTATACTAAATTTCAGCTTCAAAAGCGTCGCCTTAAAGTTGCAAATAAGAGGCGCAGGCCTTTCAAGAGGCTTTCGAAAATTCTGCTTCTCTTCGTGAAACAGTCACTGTCTCGAAACACCTGCGCCACTTCTCGCTCTTTGATTTGCTCTCCGGAGACATTACTTCGTTCCATCTCTTTCGACGGCATGTTCTCCTGTTACAAAACCTAATTTTGTGTATCCTCGAAGTTTTCGCCAGATTTTGTCCAATAAATCAGGAGAAAATGTAGTGGAAAGATGTATACTAAATTTCAGCTTCAAAGGCATCGCCTTAATGTTGCAAATAAGAGGCGCAGGCCTTTCAAGAGGCGTTCGAAAATTCTGCGTCTCTATGTTAATCAGTCACTGTCTCGAAACATCTGCGCCACATTTCGCTCTTTGATTTGCTCTCTGGAGACGTTACTTTGTGCCATCTCTTTCGACGGCATGTTCTGCTGTTACAAAGCCCAATTTTGTGCAATCTGAAAATTTTCGCCAGATTTTGGCCAATATATCAGGAGAACATGAAGTCAAAAGAGGTATACTAAATTTCAGCTTCAAAAGCATCGCCTTAAAGTTGCAAATAAGAGGCGCAGGCCTTTCAAGAGGCTTTCGAAAATTCTGCGTCTCTTCGTGAAACAGTCACTGTCTCGAAACACCTGCGCCACTTCTCGCTCTTTGATTTGCTCTCCGGAGACATTACTTCGTTCCATCTCTTTCGACGGCATGTTCTCCTGTTACAAAGCCTAATTTTGTGTATCCTCGAAGTTTTCGCCAGATTTTGTCCAATAAATCAGGAGAAAATGTAGTGGAAAGAGGTATACTAAATTTCAGCTTCAAAGGCATCGCCTTAATGTTGCAAATAAGAGGCGCAGGCCTTTCAAGAGGCGTTCGAAAATTCTGCGTCTCTATGTTAATCAGTCACTGTCTCGAAACATCTGCGCCACATTTCGCTCTTTGATTTGCTCTCTGGAGACGTTACTTTGTGCCATCTCTTTCGACGGCATGTTCTCCTGTTACAAAGCCCAATTTTGTGCAATCTGAAAATTTTCGCCAGATTTTGGCCAATATATCAGGAGAACATGAAGTCAAAAGAGGTATACTAAATTTCAGCTTCAAAAGCATCGCCTTAAAGTTGCAAATAAGAGGCGCAGGCCTTTCAAGAGGCTTTCGAAAATTCTGCGTCTCTTCGTGAAACAGTCACTGTCTCGAAACACCTGCGCCACTTCTCGCTCTTTGATTTGCTCTCCCGAGACAATACTTCGTTCCATCTCTTTCGACGGCATGTTCTCCTGTTACAAAGCCCAATTTTGTGTATTCTCGAAATTTTCGCCAGATTTTGGCCAATATATCAGGAGAACATGAAGTGGAAAGAGGTATACTAAATTTCAGCATCAAAGGCATCGCCTTAAACTTGCAATTAAGAGGCGCAGGCCTTTCAAGAGGCGTTCGAAAATTCTGCGTCTCTTCGTTAAACAATCACTATCTCGAAACACCTGCGCCACTTCTCGCTCTTTGATTTGCTCTCCAGAGACGTTACTTTGTTCCATCTCTTTCGAAGGCATGTTCTCCTGTTACAAAGCCCAATTTTGTGCATTCTGAAAATTTTCGCCCGATTTTGGCCAATATATCAGGAGAACATGAAATGGAAAGAGGTATACTAAATTTCAGCTTCAAAGGCATCGCCTTAAAGTTGCAAATAAGAGGCGCAGGCCTTTCAAGAGGCGTTCGAAAATTCTGCGTCTCTTCGTGAAACAGTCACTGTCTCGAAACACCTGCGCCACTTCTCGCTCTTTGATTTGCTCTCCGGAGACATTACTTCGTTCCATCTCTTTCGACGGCATGTTCTCCTGTTACAAAGCCTAATTTTGTGTATCCTCGAAGTTTTCGCCAGATTTTGTCCAATAAATCAGGAGAAAATGTAGTGGAAAGAGGTATACTAAATTTCAGCTTCAAAGGCATCGCCTTAATGTTGCAAATAAGAGGCGCAGGCCTTTCAAGAGGCGTTCGAAAATTCTGCGTCTCTATGTTAATCAGTCACTGTCTCGAAACATCTGCGCCACATTTCGCTCTTTGATTTGCTCTCTGGAGACGTTACTTTGTGCCATCTCTTTCGACGGCATGTTCTCCTGTTACAAAGCCCAATTTTGTGCAATCTGAAAATTTTCGCCAGATTTTGGCCAATATATCAGGAGAACATGAAGTGGAAAGAGGTATACTAAATTTCAGCTTCAAAGGCATAGCCTTAAACTTGCAATTAAGAGGCGCAGGCCTTTCAAGAGGCGTTCGAAAATTCTGCGTCTCTTCGTTAAACAATCACTATCTCGAAACACCTGTGCAACTTCTCGCTCTTTGATTTGCTCTCCAGAGACGTTACTTTGTTCCATCTCTTTCGAAGGCATGTTCTCCTGTTACAAAACCCAATTTTGTGCATTCTGAAAATTTTCGCCAGATTTTGGCCAATATATCAGGAGAACATGAAGTCAAAAGAGGTATACTAAATTTCAGCTTCAAAGGCATCGCCTTAAAGTTGCAAATAAGAGGCGCAGGCGTTTCAAGAGGCGCTCGAAAATTCTGCGTCTCTTCGTTAAACAATCACTGTCTCGAAACACCTGCGCCACTTCTCGCTCTTTGATTTGCTCTCCAGAGACGTTACTTTGTTCCATCTCTTTCGACTGCATGTTCTCCTGTTACAAAGCCCAATTTTGTGTATTCTCGAAATTTTCGCCAGATTTTGGCCAATAAATCAGGAGAAAATGAAGTGGAAAGAGGTATACTAAATTTCAGCTTCAAAGGCATCGCCTTAAAGTTGCAAATAAGAGGCGCAGGCCTTTCAAGAGGCGTTCGAAAATTCTGCGTATCTTCGTTAACCAGTCACTGTCTCGAAACATCTGCGCCACATTTCGCTCTTTGATTTGCTCTCCGGAGACGTTACTTTGTGCCATCTCCTTCGACGGCATGTTCTCCTGTTACAAAGCCCAATTTTGTGCATTCTGAAAATTTTCGCCAGATTTTGGCCAATATATCAGGAGAACATGAAGTCAAAAGAGGTATACTAAATTTAAGCTTCAAAGGCATCGCCTTAAAGTTGCAAATAAGAGGCGCAGGCCTTTCAAGAGGCTTTCGAAAATTCTGCGTCTCTTCGTGAAACAGTCACGGTCTCGAAACACCTGCGCCACTTCTCGCTCTTTGATTTGCTCTCCGGAGACATTACTTCGTTCCATCTCTTTCGACGGCATGTTCTCCTGTTACAAAGCCCAATTTTGTGTATTCTCGAAATTTTCGCCAGATTTTGGCCAATATATCAGGAGAACATGAAGTGGAAAGAGGTATACTAAATTTCAGCTTCAAAGGCATCGCCTTAAACTTGCGATTAAGAGGCGCAGGCCTTTCAAGAGGCGTTCGAAAATTCTGCGTCTCTTCGTTAAACAATCACTATCTCGAAACACCTGCGCAACTTCTCGCTCTTTGATTTGCTCTCCAGAGACGTTACTTTGTTCCATCTCTTTCGAAGGCATGTTCTCCTGTTACAAAACCCAATTTTGTGCATTCTGAAAATTTTCGCCAGATTTTGGCCAATATATCAGGAGAACATGAAGTCAAAAGAGGTATACTAAATTTCAGCTTCAAAAGCGTCGCCTTTAAGTTGCAAATAAGAGGCGCAGGCCTTTCAAGAGGCTTTCGAAAATTCTGCTTCTCTTCGTGAAACAGTCACTGTCTCGAAACACCTGCGCCACTTCTCGCTCTTTGATTTGCTCTCCGGAGACATTACTTCGTTCCATCTCTTTCGACGGCATGTTCTCCTGTTACAAAGCCTAATTTTGTGTATCCTCGAAGTTTTCGCCAGATTTTGTCCAATAAATCAGGAGAAAATGTAGTGGAAAGAGGTATACTAAATTTCAGCTTCAAAGGCATCGCCTTAATGTTGCAAATAAGAGGCGCAGGCCTTTCAAGAGGCGTTCGAAAATTCTGCGTCTCTATGTTAATCAGTCACTGTCTCGAAACATCTGCGCCACATTTCGCTCTTTGATTTGCTCTCTGGAGACGTTACTTTGTGCCATCTCTTTCGACGGCATGTTCTCCTGTTACAAAGCCCAATTTTGTGCAATCTGAAAATTTTCGCCAGATTTTGGCCAATATATCAGGAGAACATGAAGTCAAAAGAGGTATACTAAATTTCAGCTTCAAAAGCATCGCCTTAAAGTTGCAAATAAGAGGCGCAGGCCTTTCAAGAGGCTTTCGAAAATTCTGCGTCTCTTCATGAAACAGTCACTGTCTCGAAACACCTGCGCCACTTCTCGCTCTTTGATTTGCTCTCCGGAGACAATACTTCGTTCCATCTCTTTCGACGGCATGTTCTCCTGTTACAAAGCCCAATTTTGTGTATTCTCGAAATTTTCGCCAGATTTTGGCCAATATATCAGGAGAACATGAAGTGGAAAGAGGTATACTAAATTTCAGCTTCAAAGGCATCGCCTTAAACTTGCAATTAAGAGGCGCAGGCCTTTCAAGAGGCGTTCGAAAATTCTGCGTCTCTTCGTTAAACAATCACTATCTCGGAACACCTGCGCCACTTCTCGCTCTTTGATTTGCTCTCCAGAGACGTTACTTTGTTCCATCTCTTTCGAAGGCATGTTCTCCTGTTACAAAGCCCAATTTTGTGCATTCTGAAAATTTTCGCCCGATTTTGGCCAATATATCAGGAGAACATGAAATGGAAAGAGGTATACTAAATTTCAGCTTCAAAGGCATCGCCTTAAAGTTGCAAATAAGAGGCGCAGGCCTTTCAAGAGGCGTTCGAAAATTCTGCGTCTCTATGTTAATCAGTCACTGTCTCGAAACATCTGCGCCACATTTCGCTCTTTGATTTGCTCTCTGGAGACGTTACTTTGTGCCATCTCTTTCGACGGCATGTTCTCCTGTTACAAAGCCCAATTTTGTGCAATCTGAAAATTTTCGCCAGATTTTGGCCAATATATCAGGAGAACATGAAGTGGAAAGAGGTATACTAAATTTCAGCTTCAAAGGCATAGCCTTAAACTTGCAATTAAGAGGCGCAGGCCTTTCAAGAGGCGTTCGAAAATTCTGCGTCTCTTCGTTAAACAATCACTATCTCGAAACACCTGTGCAACTTCTCGCTCTTTGATTTGCTCTCCAGAGACGTTACTTTGTTCCATCTCTTTCGAAGGCATGTTCTCCTGTTACAAAACCCAATTTTGTGCATTCTGAAAATTTTCGCCAGATTTTGGCCAATATATCAGGAGAACATGAAGTGAAAAGAGGTATACTAAATTTCAGCTTCAAAGGCATCGCCTTAAAGTTGCAAATAAGAGGCGCAGGCGTTTCAAGAGGCGCTCGAAAATTCTGCGTCTCTTCGTTAAACAATCACTGTCTCGAAACACCTGCGCCACTTCTCGCTCTTTGATTTGCTCTCCAGAGACGTTACTTTGTTCCATCTCTTTCGACTGCATGTTCTCCTGTTACAAAGCCCAATTTTGTGTATTCTCGAAATTTTCGCCAGATTTTGGCCAATAAATCAGGAGAAAATGAAGTGGAAAGAGGTATACTAAATTTCAGCTTCAAAGGCATCGCCTTAAAGTTGCAAATAAGAGGCGCAGGCCTTTCAAGAGGCGTTCGAAAATTCTGCGTCTCTTCGTTAACCAGTCACTGTCTCGAAACATCTGCGCCACATTTCGCTCTTTGATTTGCTCTCCGGAGACGTTACTTTGTGCCATCTCCTTCGACGGCATGTTCTCCTGTTACAAAGCCCAATTTTGTGCATTCTGAAAATTTTCGCCAGATTTTGGCCAATATATCAGGAGAACATGAAGTCAAGAGAGGTATACTAAATTTAAGCTTCAAAGGCATCGCCTTAAAGTTGCAAATAAGAGGCGCAGGCCTTTCAAGAGGCTTTCGAAAATTCTGCGTCTCTTCGTGAAACAGTCACGGTCTCGAAACACCTGCGCCACTTCTCGCTCTTTGATTTGCTCTCCGGAGACATTACTTCGTTCCATCTCTTTCGACGGCATGTTCTCCAGTTACAAAGCCCAATTTTGTGCATTCTGAAAATTTTCGCCAGATTTTGGCCAATATATCAGGAGAACATGAAGTCAAAAGAGGTATACTAAATTTCAGCTTCAAAGGCATCGCCTTAAACTTGCAATTAAGAGGCGCAGGCCTTTCAAGAGGCGTTCGAAAATTCTGCGTCTCTATGTTAATCAGTCACTGTCTCGAAACATCTGCGCCACATTTCGCTCTTTGATTTGCTCTCTGGAGACGTTACTTTGTGCCATCTCTTTCGACGGCATGTTCTCCAGTTACAAAGCCCAATTTTGTGCAATCTGAAAATTTTCGCCAGATTTTGGCCAATATATCAGGAGAACATGAAGTCAAAAGAGGTATACTAAATTTCAGCTTCAAAAGCATCGCCTTAAAGTTGCAAATAAGAAGCGCAGGCCTTTCAAGAGGCTTTCGAAAATTCTGCGTCTCTTCGTGAAACAGTCACTGTCTCGAAACACCTGCGCCACTTCTCGCTCTTTGATTTGCTCTCCGGAGACAATACTTCGTTCCATCTCTTTCGACGGCATGTTCTCCTGTTACAAAGCCCAATTTTGTGTATTCTCGAAATTTTCGCCAGATTTTGGCCAATATATCAGGAGAACATGAAGTGGAAAGAGGTATACTAAATTTCAGCTTCAAAGGCATCGCCTTAAACTTGCAATTAAGAGGCGCAGGCCTTTCAAGAGGCGTTCGAAAATTCTGCGTCTCTTCGTTAAACAATCACTATCTCGAAACACCTGCGCCACTTCTCGCTCTTTGATTTGCTCTCCAGAGACGTTACTTTGTTCCATCTCTTTCGAAGGCATGTTCTCCTGTTACAAAGCCCAATTTTGTGCATTCTGAAAATTTTCGCCCGATTTTGGCCAATATATCAGGAGAACATGAAATGGAAAGAGGTATACTAAATTTCAGCTTCAAAGGCATCGCCTTAAACTTGCAATTAAGAGGCGCAGGCCTTTCAAGAGGCGTTCGAAAATTCTGCGTCTCTTCGTTAAACAATCACTATCTCGAAACACCTGCGCAACTTCTCGCTCTTTGATTTGCTCTCCAGAGACGTTACTTTGTTCCATCTCTTTCGAAGGCATGTTCTCCTGTTACAAAACCCAATTTTGTGCATTCTGAAAATTTTCGCCAGATTTTGGCCAATATATCAGGAGAACATGAAGTCAAAAGAGGTATACTAAATTTCAGCTTCAAAGGCATCGCCTTAAAGTTGCAAATAAGAGGCGCAGGCGTTTCAAGAGGCGTTCGAAAATTCTGCGTCTCTTCGTTAAACAATCACTGTCTCGAAACACCTGCGCCACTTCTCGCTCTTTGATTTACTCTCCAGAGACGTTACTTTGTTCCATCTCTTTCGACTGCATGTTCTCCTGTTACAAAGCCCAATTTTGTGTATTCTCGAAATTTTCGCCAGATTTTGTCCAATAAATCAGGAGAAAATGTAGTGGAAAGAGGTATACTAAATTTCAGCTTCAAAGGCATCGCCTTAATGTTGCAAATAAGAGGCGCAGGCCTTTCAAGAGGCGTTCGAAAATTCTGCGTCTCTATGTTAATCAGTCACTGTCTCGAAACATCTGCGCCACATTTCGCTCTTTGATTTGCTCTCTGGAGACGTTACTTTGTGCCATCTCTTTCGACGGCATGTTCTCCTGTTACAAAGCCCAATTTTGTGCAATCTGAAAATTTTCGCCAGATTTTGGCCAATATATCAGGAGAACATGAAGTCAAAAGAGGTATACTAAATTTCAGCTTCAAAAGCATCGCCTTAAAGTTGCAAATAAGAGGCGCAGGCCTTTCAAGAGGCTTTCGAAAATTCTGCGTCTCTTCGTGAAACAGTCACTGTCTCGAAACACCTGCGCCACTTCTCGCTCTTTGATTTGCTCTCCGGAGACAATACTTCGTTCCATCTCTTTCGACGGCATGTTCTCCTGTTACAAAGCCCAATTTTGTGTATTCTCGAAATTTTCGCCAGATTTTGGCCAATATATCAGGAGAACATGAAGTCAAAAGAGGTATACTAAATTTCAGCTTCAAAGGCATCGCCTTAAAGTTGCAAATAAGAGGCGCAGGCGTTTCAAGAGGCGTTCGAAAATTCTGCGTCTCTTCGTTAAACAATCACTGTCTCGAAACTCCTGCGCCACTTCTCGCTCTTTGATTTGCTCTCCGGAGACGTTACTTTGTGCCATCTCTTTCGACGGCATGTTCTCCTGTTACAAAGCCCAATTTTGTGCATTCTGAAAATTTTCGCCAGATTTTGGCCAATATATCAGGAGAACATGAAGTCAAAAGAGGTATACTAAATTTAAGCTTCAAAGGCATCGCCTTAAAGTTGCAAATAAGAGGCGCAGGCCTTTCAAGAGGCTTTCGAAAATTCTGCGTCTCTTCGTGAAACAGTCACGGTCTCGAAAAACCTGCGCCACTTCTCGCTCTTTGATTTGCTCTCCGGTGACATTACTTCGTTCCATCTCTTTCGACGGCATGTTCTCCTGTTACAAAGCCCAATTTTGTGCATTCTGAAAATTTTCGCCAGATTTTGGCCAATATATCAGGTGAACATGAAGTCAAAAGAGGTATACTAAATTTCAGCTTCAAAGGCATCGCCTTAAAGTTGCAAATAAGAGGCGCAGGCCTTTCAAGAGGCTTTCGAAAATTCTGCGTCTCTTCGTGAAACAGTCACTGTCTCGAAACACCTGCGCCACTTCTCGGTCTTTGATTTGCTCTCCGGAGACATTACTTCGTTCCATCTCTTTCGACGGCATGTTCTCCTGTTACAAAGCCCAATTTTGTGTATTCTCGAAATTTTCGCCAGATTTTGGCCAATAAATCAGGAGAAAATGAAGTGGAAAGAGGTATACTAAATTTCAGCTTCAAAGGCTTCGCCTTAATGTTGCAAATAAGAGGCGCAGGCCGTTCAAGAGGCGTTCGAAAATTCTGCGTCTCTACGTTAATCAGTCACTGTCTCGAAACATCTGCGCCACATTTCGCTCATTGATTTGCCCTCCGGAGACCTTACTTTGTGCCATCTCTTTCGACGGCATGTTCTCCTGTTACAAAGCCCAATTCTGTGGATTCTGAAAATTTTCGCCCGATTTTGGCCAATATATCAGGAGAACATGAAATGGAAAGAGGTATACTAAATTTCAGCTTCAAAGGCATCGCCTTAAACTTGCAATTAAGAGGCGCAGGCCTTTCAAGAGGCGTTCGAAAATTCTGCGTCTCTTCGTTAAACAATCACTATCTCGAAACACCTGCGCAACTTCTCGCTCTTTGATTTGCTCTCCAGAGACGTTACTTTGTTCCATCTCTTTCGAAGGCATGTTCTCCTGTTACAAAACCCAATTTTGTGTATTCTCGAAATGTTCGCCAGATTTTGTCCAATAAATCAGGAGAAAATGTAGTGGAAAGAGGTATACTAAATTTCAGCTTCAAAGGCATCGCCTTAATGTTGCAAATAAGAGGCGCAGGCCTTTCAAGAGGCGTTCGAAAATTCTGCGTCTCTATGTTAATCAGTCACTGTCTCGAAACATCTGCGCCACATTTCGCTCTTTGATTTGCTCTCTGGAGACGTTACTTTGTGCCATCTCTTTCGACGGCATGTTCTACTGTTACAAAGCCCAATTTTGTGCAATCTGAAAATTTTCGCCAGATTTTGGCCAATATATCAGGAGAACATGAAGTCAAAAGAGGTATACTAAATTTCAGCTTCAAAAGCATCGCCTTAAAGTTGCAAATAAGAGGCGCAGGCCTTTCAAGAGGCTTTCGAAAATTCTGCGTCTCTTCGTGAAACAGTCACTGTCTCGAAACACCTGCGCCACTTCTCGCTCTTTGATTTGCTCTCCGGAGACAATACTTCGTTCCATCTCTTTCGACGGCATGTTCTCCTGTTACAAAGCCCAATTTTGTGTATTCTCGAAATTTTCGCCAGATTTTGGCCAATATATCAGGAGAACATGAAGTGGAAAGAGGTATACTAAATTTCAGCTTCAAAGGCATCGCCTTAAACTTGCAAATAAGAGGCGCAGGCGTTTCAAGAGGCGTTCGAAAATTCTGCGTCTCTTCGTTAAACAATCACTGTCTCGAAACACCTGCGCCACTTCTCGCTCTTTGATTTGCTCTCCAGAGACGTTACTTTGTTCCATCTCTTTCGACTGCATGTTCTCCTGTTACAAAGCCCAATTTTGTGTATTCTCGAAATTTTCGCCAGATTTTGTCCAATAAATCAGGAGAAAATGTA
This sequence comes from Andrena cerasifolii, assembly GCF_050908995.1. Taxonomy (NCBI): domain Eukaryota; kingdom Metazoa; phylum Arthropoda; class Insecta; order Hymenoptera; family Andrenidae; genus Andrena; species Andrena cerasifolii. Next base: position 14,756 of record NW_027485720.1, read on the forward strand.
GTGGAAAGAGGTATACTAAATTTCAGCTTCAAAGGCATCGCCTTAATGTTGCAAATAAGAGGCGCAGGCCTTTCAAGAGGCGTTCGAAAATTCTGCGTCTCTATGTTAATCAGTCACTGTCTCGAAACATCTGCGCCACATTTCGCTCTTTGATTTGCTCTCTGGAGACGTTACTTTGTGCCATCTCTTTCGACGGCATGTTCTCCTGTTACAAAGCCCAATTTTGTGCAATCTGAAAATTTTCGCCAGATTTTGGCCAATATATCAGGAGAACATGAAGTTAAAAGAGGTATACTAAATTTCAGCTTCAAAAGCATCGCCTTAAAGTTGCAAATAAGAGGCGCAGGCCTTTCAAGAGGCTTTCGAAAATTCTGCGTCTCTTCGTGAAACAGTCACAGTCTCGAAACACCTGCGCCACTTCTCGCTCTTTGATTTGCTCTCCGGAGACAATACTTCGTTCCATCTCTTTCGACGGCATGTTCTCCTGTTACAAAGCCCAATTTTGTGTATTCTCGAAATTTTCGCCAGATTTTGGCCAATATATCAGGAGAACATGAAGTGGAAAGAGGTATACTAAATTTCAGCTTCAAAGGCATCGCCTTAAACTTGCAATTAAGAGGCGCAGGCCTTTCAAGAGGCGTTCGAAAATTCTGCGTCTCTTCGTTAAACAATCACTATCTCGAAACACCTGCGCAACTTCTCGCTCTTTGATTTGCTCTCCAGAGACGTTACTTTGTTCCATCTCTTTCGAAGGCATGTTCTCCTGTTACAAAACCCAATTTTGTGCATTCTGAAAATTTTCGCCAGATTTTGGCCAATATATCAGGAGAACATGAAGTCAAAAGAGGTATACTAAATTTCAGCTTCAAAGGCATCGCCTTAAAGTTGCAAATAAGAGGCGCAGGCGTTTCAAGAGGCGTTCGAAAATTCTGCGTATCTTCGTTAAACAATCACTGTCTCGAAACTCCTGCGCCACTTCTCGCTCTTTGATTTGCTCTCCGGAGACGTTACTTTGTGCCATCTCTTTCGACGGCATGTTCTCCTGTTACAAAGCCCAATTTTGTGCATTCTGAAAATTTTCGCCAGATTTTGGCCAATATATCAGGAGAACATGAAGTCAAAAGAGGTATACTAAATTTAAGCATCAAAGGCATCGCCTTAAAGTTGCAAATAAGAGGCGCAGGCCTTTCAAGAGGCTTTCGAAAATTCTGCGTCTCTTCGTGAAACAGTCACGGTCTCGAAACACCTGCGCCACTTCTCGCTCTTTGATTTGCTCTCCGGAGACATTACTTCGTTCCATCTCTTTCGACTGCATGTTCTCCTGTTACAAAGCCCAATTTTGTGCATTCTGAAAATTTTCGCCAGATTTTGGCCAATACATCAGGAGAACATGAAGTCAAAAGAGGTATACTAAATTTCAGCTTCAAAGGCATCGCCTTAAAGTTGCAAATAAGAGGCGCAGGCCGTTCAAGAGGCTTTCGAAAATTCTGCGTCTCTTCGTGAAACAGTCACTGTCTCGAAACACCTGCGCCACTTCTCGGTCTTTGATTTGCTCTCCGGAGACATTACTTCGTTCCATCTCTTTCGACGGCATGTTCTCCTGTTACAAAGCCCAATTTTGTGCATTCTCGAAATTTTCGCCAGATTTTGGCCAATAAATCAGGAGAAAATGAAGTGGAAAGAGGTATACTAAATTTCAGCTTCAAAGGCTTCGCCTTAATGTTGCAAATAAGAGGCGCAGGCCTTTCAAGAGGCGTTCGAAAATTCTGCGTCTCTATGTTAATCAGTCACTGTCTCGAAACATCTGCGCCACATTTCGCTCTTTGATTTGCTCTCTGGAGACGTTACTTTGTGCCATCTCTTTCGACGGCATGTTCTCCTGTTACAAAGCCCAATTTTGTGCAATCTGAAAATTTTCGCCAGATTATGGCCAATATATCAGGAGAACATGAAGTCAAAAGAGGTATACTAAATTTCAGCTTCAAAGGCATGCCTTAAACTTGCAATTAAGAGGCGCAGGCCTTTCATGAGGCGTTCGAAAATTGTGCGACTCTTCGTTAAACAGTCACTGTCTCGAAACATCTGCGCCACTTCTCGCTCTTTGATTTGCTCTCTGGAGACGTTACTTTGTGCCACCTCTTTCGACGGCATGTTCTTCTGTTACAAAGCCCAATTTTGTGCATTCTGAAAATTTTCGCCAGATTTTGGCCAATATATCAGGAGAACATGAAGTCAAAAGAGGTATACTAAATTTCAGCTTCAAAGGCATCGCCTTAAAGTTGCAAATAAGAGGCGCAGGCCTTTCAAGAGGCGTTCGAAAATTCTGCGTACCTTCGTTAAACAATCACTGTCTCGAAACACCTGCGCCACTTCTCGCTCTTTGATTTGCTCTCCGGAGACATTACTTCGTTCCATCTCTTTCGACGGCATGTTCTCCTGTTACAAAGCCCAATTTTGTGTATCCTCGAAATTTTCGCCAGATTTTGGCCAATAAATCAGGAGAAAATGAAGTGGAAAGAGGTATACTAAATTTCAGCTTCAAAGGCATCGCCTTAAAGTTGCAAATAAGAGGCGCAGGCCTTTCAAGAGGCTTTCGAAAATTCTGCGTCTCTTCGTGAAACAGTCACTGTCTCGAAACACCTGCGCCACTTCTCGCTCTTTGATTTGCTCTCCGGAGACATTACTTCGTTCCATCTCTTTCGACGGCATGTTCTCCTGTTACAAAGCCCAATTTTGTGTATCCTCGAAGTTTTCGCCAGATTTTGTCCAATAAATCAGGAGAAAATGTAGTGGAAAGAGGTATACTAAATTTCAGCTTCAAAGGCATCGCCTTAATGTTGCAAATAAGAGGCGCAGGCCTTTCAAGAGGCGTTCGAAAATTCTGCGTCTCTATGTTAATCAGTCACTGTCTCGAAACATCTGCGCCACATTTCGCTCTATGATTTGCTCTCTGGAGACGTTACTTTGTGCCATCTCTTTCGACGGCATGTTCTCCTGTTACAAAGCCCAATTTTGTGCATTCTGAAAATTTTCGCCAGATTTTGGCCAATATATCAGGAGAACATGAAGTCAAAAGAGGTATACTAAATTTGAGCTTCAAAGGCATCGCCTTAAAGTTGCAAATAAGAGGCGCAGGCCTTTCAAGAGGCGTTCGAAAATTCTGCGTACCTTCGTTAAACAATCACTGTCTCGAAACACCTGCGCCACTTCTCGCTCTTTGATTTGCTCTCCGGAGACATTACTTCGTTCCATCTCTTTCGACGGCATGTTCTCCTGTTACAAAGCCCAATTTTGTGTATCCTCGAAATTTTCGCCAGATTTTGGCCAATAAATCAGGAGAAAATGAAGTGGAAAGAGGTATACTAAATTTCAGCTTCAAAGGCATCGCCTTAAAGTTGCAAATAAGAGGCGCAGGCCTTTCAAGAGGCTTTCGAAAATTCTGCGTCTCTTCGTGAAACAGTCACTGTCTCGAAACACCTGCGCCACTTCTCGCTCTTTGATTTGCTCTCCGGAGACATTACTTCGTTCCATCTCTTTCGACGGCATGTTCTCCTGTTACAAAGCCCAATTTTGTGTATCCTCGAAGTTTTCGCCAGATTTTGTCCAATAAATCAGGAGAAAATGTAGTGGAAAGAGGTATACTAAATTTCAGCTTCAAAGGCATCGCCTTAATGTTGCAAATAAGAGGCGCAGGCCTTTCAAGAGGCGTTCGAAAATTCTGCGTCTCTATGTTAATCAGTCACTGTCTCGAAACATCTGCGCCACATTTCGCTCTATGATTTGCTCTCTGGAGACGTTACTTTGTGCCATCTCTTTCGACGGCATGTTCTCCTGTTACAAAGCCCAATTTTGTGCAATCTGAAAATTTTCGCCAGATTTTGGCCAATATATCAGGAGAACATGAAGTCAAAAGAGGTATACTAAATTTCAGCTTCAAAAGCATCGCCTTAAAGTTGCAAATAAGAGGCGCAGGCCTTTCAAGAGGCTTTCGAAAATTCTGCGTCTCTTCGTGAAACAGTCACTGTCTCGAAACACCTGCGCCACTTCTCGCTCTTTGATTTGCTCTCCGGAGACATTACTTCGTTCCATCTCTTTCGACGGCATGTTCTCCTGTTACAAAGCCCAATTTTGTGTATTCTCGAAATTTTCGCCAGATTTTGGCCAATAAATCAGGAGAAAATGAAGTGGAAAGAGGTATACTACATTTCAGCTTCAAAGGCATCGCCTTAATGTTGCAAATAAGAGGCGCAGGCCTTTCAAGAGGCGTTCGAAAATTCTGCGTCTCTACGTTAATCAGTCACTGTCTCGAAACACCTGCGCCACTTCTCGCTCTTTGATTTGTTCTCCAGAGACGTTACATTGTGCCATCTCTTTCGCCTGCATATTCTCCTGTTACAAAGCCCAATTTTGTGTATTCTGAAAATTTTCGCCAGATTTTGGCCAATATATCAGGAGAACATGAAGTGGAAAGAGGTATACTAAATTTCAGCTTTCAAAGGCATCGCCTTAAACTTGCAATTAAGAGGCGCAGGCCTTTCAAGAGGCGTTCGAAAATTCTGCGTCTCTTCGTTAAACAATCACTATCTCGAAACACCTGCGCCACTTCTCGCTCTTTGATTTGCTCTCCAGAGACGTTACTTTGTTCCATCTCTTTCGAAGGCATGTTCTCCTGTTACAAAGCCCAATTTTGTGCATTCTGAAAATTTTCGCCCGATTTTGGCCAATATATCAGGAGAACATGAAATGGAAAGAGGTATACTAAATTTCAGCTTCAAAGGCATCGCCTTAAACTTGCAATTAAGAGGCGCAGGCCTTTCAAGAGGCGTTCGAAAATTCTGCGTCTCTTCGTTAAACAATCCCTATCTCGAAACACCTGCGCAACTTCTCGCTCTTTGATTTGCTCTCCAGAGACGTTACTTTGTTCCATCTCTTTCGAAGGCATGTTCTCCTCTTACAAAACCCAATTTTGTGCATTCTGAAAATTTTCGCTAGATTTTGGCCAATATATCAGGAGAACATGAAGTGGAAAGAGGTATACTAAATTTCAGCTTCAAAGCATTGTTTAAAAGTATCAAATCAGAGGCGCAGGCCTTTCAAGAGGCGTTCGAAAATTGTGCGACTCTTCGTTAAACAGTCACTGTCTCGAAACATCTGCGCCACTTCTCGCTCTTTGATTTGCTCTCTGGAGACGTTACTTTGTGCCACCTCTTTCGACGGCATGTTCTCCTGTTACAAAGCCCAATTTTGTGCATTCTGAAAATTTTCGCCAGATTTTGGCCAATATATCAGGAGAACATGAAGTCAAAAGAGGTATACTAAATTTCAGCTTCAAAGGCATCGCCTTAAAGTTGCAAATAAGAGGCGCAGGCCTTTCAAGAGGCGTTCGAAAATTCTGCGTACCTTCGTTAAACAATCACTGTCTCGAAACACCTGCGCCACTTCTCGCTCTTTGATTTGCTCTCCGGAGACATTACTTCGTTCCATCTCTTTCGACGGCATGTTCTCCTGTTACAAAGCCCAATTTTGTGTATCCTCGAAATTTTCGCCAGATTTTGGCCAATAAATCAGGAGAAAATGAAGTCGAAAGAGGTATACTAAATTTCAGCTTCAAAGGCATCGCCTTAATGTTGCAAATAAGAGGCGCAGGCCTTTCAAGAGGCGTTCGAAAATTCTGCGTCTCTACGTTAATCAGTCACTGTCTCGAAACATCTGCGCCACATTTCGCTCTTTGATTTGCTCTCTGGAGATGTTACTTTGTGCCATCTCTTTCGACGGCATGTTCTCCTGTTACAAAGCCCAATTTTGTGCAATCTGAAAATTTTCGCCAGATTTTGGCCAATATATCAGGAGAACATGAAGTCAAAAGAGGTATACTAAATTTCAGCTTCAAAGGCATCGCCTTAAAGTTGCAAATAAGAGGCGCAGGCCATTCAAGAGGCTTTCGAAAATTCTGCGTCTCTTCGTGAAACAGTCACTGTCTCGAAACACCTGCGCCACTTCTCGCTCTTTGATTTGCTCTCCGGAGACGTTACTTCGTTCCATCTCTTTCGACGGCATGTTCTCCTGTTACAAAGCCCAATTTTGTGTATTCTCGAAATTTTCGCCAGATTTTGGCCAATAAATCAGGAGAAAATGAAGTGGAAAGAGGTATACTAAATTTCAGCTTCAAAGGCATCGCCTTAATGTTGCAAATAAGAGGCGCAGGCCTTTCAAGAGGCGTTCGAAAATTCTGCGTCTCTACGTTAATCAGTCACTGTCTCGAAACACCTGCGCCACTTCTCGCTCTTTGATTTGTTCTCCAGAGACGTTACTTTGTGCCATCTCTTTCGACTGCATATTCTCCTCTTACAATGCCCAATTTTGTGCATTCTGAAAATTTTCGCTAGATTTTGGCCAATATATCAGGAGAACATGAAGTGGAAAGAGGTATACTAAATTTCAGCTTCAAAGGCATCGCTTAAAAGTATCAAATTAGAGGCGCAGGCCTTTCAACAGGCGTTCGAAAATTGTGCGACTCTTCGTTAAACAGTCACTGTCTCGAAACATCTGCGCCACTTCTCGCTCATTGATTTGCCCTCCGGAGACGTTACTTTGTGTCATCTCTTTCGACGGCATGTTCTCCTGTTACAAAGCCCAATTTTGTGCAATCTGAAAATTTTCGCCAGATTATGGCCAATATATCAGGAGAACATGAAGTCAAAAGAGGTATACTAAATTTCAGCTTCAAAGGCATGCCTTAAACTTGCAATTAAGAGGCGCAGGCCTTTCATGAGGCGTTCGAAAATTGTGCGACTCTTCGTTAAACAGTCACTGTCTCGAAACATCTGCGCCACTTCTCGCTCTTTGATTTGCTCTCTGGAGACGTTACTTTGTGCCACCTCTTTCGACGGCATGTTCTTCTGTTACAAAGCCCAATTTTGTGCATTCTGAAAATTTTCGCCAGATTTTGGCCAATATATCAGGAGAACATGAAGTCAAAAGAGGTATACTAAATTTCAGCTTCAAAGGCATCGCCTTAAAGTTGCAAATAAGAGGCGCAGGCCTTTCAAGAGGCGTTCGAAAATTCTGCGTACCTTCGTTAAACAATCACTGTCTCGAAACACCTGCGCCACTTCTCGCTCTTTGATTTGCTCTCCGGAGACATTACTTCGTTCCATCTCTTTCGACGGCATGTTCTCCTGTTACAAAGCCCAATTTTGTGTATCCTCGAAATTTTCGCCAGATTTTGGCCAATAAATCAGGAGAAAATGAAGTGGAAAGAGGTATACTAAATTTCAGCTTCAAAGGCATCGCCTTAAAGTTGCAAATAAGAGGCGCAGGCCTTTCAAGAGGCTTTCGAAAATTCTGCGTCTCTTCGTGAAACAGTCACTGTCTCGAAACACCTGCGCCACTTCTCGCTCTTTGATTTGCTCTCCGGAGACATTACTTCGTTCCATCTCTTTCGACGGCATGTTCTCCTGTTACAAAGCCCAATTTTGTGTATCCTCGAAGTTTTCGCCAGATTTTGTCCAATAAATCAGGAGAAAATGTAGTGGAAAGAGGTATACTAAATTTCAGCTTCAAAGGCATCGCCTTAATGTTGCAAATAAGAGGCGCAGGCCTTTCAAGAGGCGTTCGAAAATTCTGCGTCTCTATGTTAATCAGTCACTGTCTCGAAACATCTGCGCCACATTTCGCTCTATGATTTGCTCTCTGGAGACGTTACTTTGTGCCATCTCTTTCGACGGCATGTTCTCCTGTTACAAAGCCCAATTTTGTGCATTCTGAAAATTTTCGCCAGATTTTGGCCAATATATCAGGAGAACATGAAGTGGAAAGAGGTATACTAAATTTCAGCTTCAAAGGCATCGCTTAAAAGTATCAAATTAGAGGCGCAGGCCTTTCAACAGGCGTTCGAAAATTGTGCGACTCTTCGTTAAACAGTCACTGTCTCGAAACATCTGCGCCACTTCTCGCTCATTGATTTGCCCTCCGGAGACGTTACTTTGTGTCATCTCTTTCGACGGCATGTTCTCCTGTTACAAAGCCCAATTTTGTGCAATCTGAAAATTTTCGCCAGATTATGGCCAATATATCAGGAGAACATGAAGTCAAAAGAGGTATACTAAATTTCAGCTTCAAAGGCATGCCTTAAACTTGCAATTAAGAGGCGCAGGCCTTTCATGAGGCGTTCGAAAATTGTGCGACTCTTCGTTAAACAGTCACTGTCTCGAAACATCTGCGCCACTTCTCGCTCTTTGATTTGCTCTCTGGAGACGTTACTTTGTGCCACCTCTTTCGACGGCATGTTCTTCTGTTACAAAGCCCAATTTTGTGCATTCTGAAAATTTTCGCCAGATTTTGGCCAATATATCAGGAGAACATGAAGTCAAAAGAGGTATACTAAATTTCAGCTTCAAAGGCATCGCCTTAAAGTTGCAAATAAGAGGCGCAGGCCTTTCAAGAGGCGTTCGAAAATTCTGCGTACCTTCGTTAAACAATCACTGTCTCGAAACACCTGCGCCACTTCTCGCTCTTTGATTTGCTCTCCGGAGACATTACTTCGTTCCATCTCTTTCGACGGCATGTTCTCCTGTTACAAAGCCCAATTTTGTTGTGTATCCTCGAAATTTTCGCCAGATTTTGGCCAATAAATCAGGAGAAAATGAAGTCGAAAGAGGTATACTAAATTTCAGCTTCAAAGGCATCGCCTTAATGTTGCAAATAAGAGGCGCAGGCCTTTCAAGAGGCGTTCGAAAATTCTGCGTCTCTACGTTAATCAGTCACTGTCTCGAAACATCTGCGCCACATTTCGCTCTTTGATTTGCTCTCTGGAGATGTTACTTTGTGCCATCTCTTTCGACGGCATGTTCTCCTGTTACAAAGCCCAATTTTGTGCAATCTGAAAATTTTCGCCAGATTTTGGCCAATATATCAGGAGAACATGAAGTCAAAAGAGGTATACTAAATTTCAGCTTCAAAGGCATCGCCTTAAAGTTGCAAATAAGAGGCGCAGGCCATTCAAGAGGCTTTCGAAAATTCTGCGTCTCTTCGTGAAACAGTCACTGTCTCGAAACACCTGCGCCACTTCTCGCTCTTTGATTTGCTCTCCGGAGACGTTACTTCGTTCCATCTCTTTCGACGGCATGTTCTCCTGTTACAAAGCCCAATTTTGTGTATTCTCGAAATTTTCGCCAGATTTTGGCCAATAAATCAGGAGAAAATGAAGTGGAAAGAGGTATACTAAATTTCAGCTTCAAAGGCATCGCCTTAATGTTGCAAATAAGAGGCGCAGGCCTTTCAAGAGGCGTTCGAAAATTCTGCGTCTCTACGTTAATCAGTCACTGTCTCGAAACACCTGCGCCACTTCTCGCTCTTTGATTTGTTCTCCAGAGACGTTACTTTGTGCCATCTCTTTCGACTGCATATTCTCCTCTTACAAAGCCCAATTTTGTGCATTCTGAAAATTTTCGCTAGATTTTGGCCAATATATCAGGAGAACATGAAGTGGAAAGAGGTATACTAAATTTCAGCTTCAAAGGCATCGCTTAAAAGTATCAAATTAGAGGCGCAGGCCTTTCAAGAGGCGTTCGAAAATTGTGCGACTCTTCGTTAAACAGTCACTGTCTCGAAACATCTGCGCCACTTCTCGCTCATTGATTTGCCCTCCGGAGACGTTACTTTGTGTCATTTCTTTCGACGTCATGTTCTCCTGTTACAAAGCCCAATTCTGTGCATTCTCGAAATTTTCGCCAGATTTTGGCCAATAAATCAGGAGAAAATGAAGTGGAAAGAGGTATACTAAATTTCAGCTTCAAAGGCATCGCCTTAATGTTGCAAATAAGAGGCGCAGGCCTTTCAAGAGGCGTTCGAAAATTTCTGCGTCTCTACGTTAATCAGTCACTGTCTCGAAACATCTGCGCAACATTTCGCTCTTTGATTTGCTCTCTGGACATGTTACTTTGTGCCATCTCTTTCGACGGCATGTTCTCCTGTTACAAAGCCCAATTTTGTGCAATCTGAAAATTTTCTCTAGATTTTGGCCAATATATCAGGAGAACATGAAGTGGAAAGAGGTATACTAAATTTCAGCTTCAAAGGCATCGCTTAAAAGTATCAAATCAGAGGCGCAGGCCTTTCAAGAGGCGTTCGAAAATTGTGCGACTCTTCGTTAAGCAGTCACTGTCTCGAAACATCTGCGCCACTTCTCGCTCTTTGATTTGCTCTCCGGAGACATTACTTCGTTCCATCTCTTTCGACGGCATGTTCTCCTGTTACAAAGCCCAATTTTGTGTATTCTGAAAATTTTCGCCAGATTTTGGCCAATATATCAGGAGAACATCAAGTGGAAAGAGGTATACTAAATTTCAGCTTTCAAAGGCATCGCCTTAAACTTGCAATTAAGAGGCGCAGGCCTTTCAAGAGGCGTTCGAAAATTCTGCGTCTCTTCGTTAAACAATCACTATCTCGAAACACCTGCGCCACTTCTCGCTCTTTGATTTGCTCTCCAGAGACGTTACTTTGTTCCATCTCTTTCGAAGGCATGTTCTCCTGTTACAAAGCCCAATTTTGTGCATTCTGAAAATTTTCGCCCGATTTTGGCCAATATATCAGGAGAACATGAAATGGAAAGAGGTATACTAAATTTCAGCTTCAAAGGCATCGCCTTAAACTTGCAATTAAGAGGCGCAGGCCTTTCAAGAGGCGTTCGAAAATTGTGCGACTCTTCGTTAAACAGTCACTGTCTCGAAACATCTGCGCCACTTCTCGCTCTTTGATTTGCTCTCTGGAGACGTTACTTTGTGCCACCTCTTTCGACGGCATGTTCTCCTGTTACAAAGCCCAATTTTGTGCATTCTGAAAATTTTCGCCAGATTTTGGCCAATATATCAGGAGAACATGAAGTCAAAAGAGGTATACTAAATTTCAGCTTCAAAGGCATCGCCTTAAAGTTGCAAATAAGAGGCGCAGGCCTTTCAAGAGGCGTTCGAAAATTCTGCGTACCTTCGTTAAACAATCACTGTCTCGAAACACCTGCGCCACTTCTCGCTCTTTGATTTGCTCTCCGGAGACATTACTTCGTTCCATCTCTTTCGACGGCATGTTCTCCTGTTACAAAGCCCAATTTTGTGTATCCTCGAAATTTTCGCCAGATTTTGGCCAATAAATCAGGAGAAAATGAAGTCGAAAGAGGTATACTAAATTTCAGCTTCAAAGGCATCGCCTTAATGTTGCAAATAAGAGGCGCAGGCCTTTCAAGAGGCGTTCGAAAATTCTGCGTCTCTACGTTAATCAGTCACTGTCTCGAAACATCTGCGCCACTTCTCGCTCTTTGATTTGCTCTCCGGAGACGTTACTTCGTTCCATCTCTTTCGACGGCATGTTCTCCTGTTACAAAGCCCAATTTTGTGTATTCTCGAAATTTTCGCCAGATTTTGGCCAATAAATCAGGAGAAAATGAAGTGGAAAGAGGTATACTAAATTTCAGCTTCAAAGGCATCGCCTTAATGTTGCAAATAAGAGGCGCAGGCCTTTCAAGAGGCGTTCGAAAATTCTGCGTCTCTACGTTAATCAGTCACTGTCTCGAAACATCAGCGCAACATTTCGCTCTTTGATTTGCTCTCTGGACATGTTACTTTGTGCCATCTCTTTCGACGGCATGTTCTCCTGTTACAAAGCCCAATTTTGTGCAATCTGAAATTTTTTTCTAGATTTTGGCCAATATATCAGGAGAACATGAAGTGGAAAGAGGTATACTAAATTTCAGCTTCAAAGGCATCGCTTAAAAGTATCAAATCAGAGGCGCAGGCCTTTCAAGAGGCGTTCGAAAATTGTGCGACTCTTCGTTAAGCAGTCACTGTCTCGAAACATCTGCGCCACTTCTCGCTCTTTGATTTGCTCTCCGGAGACATTACTTCGTTCCATCTCTTTCGACGGCATGTTCTCCTGTTACAAAGCCCAATTTTGTGTATTCTCGAAATTTTCGCCAGATTTTGGCCAATAAATCAGGAGAAAATGAAGTGGAAAGAGGTATACTACATTTCAGCTTCAAAGGCATCGCCTTAATGTTGCAAATAAGAGGCGCAGGCCTTTCAAGAGGCGTTCGAAAATTCTGCGTCTCTACGTTAATCAGTCACTGTCTCGAAACACCTGCGCCACTTCTCGCTCTTTGATTTGTTCTCCAGAGACGTTACTTTGTGCCATCTCTTTCGCCTGCATATTCTCCTGTTACAAAGCCCAATTTTGTGCATTCTGAAAATTTTCGCTAGATTTTGGCCAATATATCACGAGAACATGAAGTGGAAAGAGGTATACTAAATTTCAGCTTCAAAGGCATCGCTTAAATGTATCAAATTAGAGGCGCAGGCCTTTCAAGAGGCGTTCGAAAATTGTGCGACTCTTCGTTAAACAGTCACTGTCTCGAAACATCTGCGCCACTTCTCGCTCATTGATTTGCCCTCTGGAGACGTTACTTTGTGCCATTTCTTTCGACGGCATGTTCTCCTGTTACAAAGCCCAATTCTTTGCATTCTGAAAATGTTCGCCAGATTTTGGCCAATATATCAGGAGAACATGAAGTCAAAAGAGGTATACTAAATTTCAGCTTCAAAGGCATCGCCTTAAAGTTGCAAATAAGAGGCGCAGGCCTTTCAAGAAGCGTTCGAAAATTCTGCGTCTCTTCGTTAAACAATCACTGTCTCGAAACACCTGCGCCACTTCTCGCTCTTTGATTTGATCTCCAGAGACGTTACTTTGTTCCATCTCTTTCGACGGCATGTTGTCCTGTTACAAAGCACAATTTTGTGTATTCTCGAAATTTTCGCCAGATTTTGGCCAATATATCAGGAGAAAATGAAGTGGAAAGAGGTATACTAAATTTCAGCTTCAAAGGCATCACCTTAAAGTTGAAAATAAGAGGCGCAGGCCTTTCAAGAGGCGTTCGAAAATTCTGCGTCTCTTCGTTAAACAGTCACTGCCTCGAAACACCTGCGCCACTTCTCGCTCTTTGATTTGCTCTCCAGAGACGTTACTTTGTTCCATCTCTTTCGACGGCATGTTGTCCTGTTACAAAGCTCAATTTTGTGTATTCTCGAAATTTTCGCCAGATTTTGGCCAATATATCAGGAGAAAATTAAGTGGAAAGAGGTATACTAAATTTCAGCTTCAAAGGCATCACCTTAAAGTTGCAAATAAGAGGCGCAGGCCGTTCAAGAGGCGTTCGAAAATTGTGCGACTCTTCGTTAAGCAGTCACTGTCTCGAAACATCTGCGCCACTTCTCGCTCTTTGATTTGCTCTCCGGAGACATTACTTCGTTCCATCTCTTTCGACGGCATGTTCTCCTGTTACAAAGCCCAATTTTGTGCATTCTGAAAATTTTCGCCAGATTTTGGCCAATATATCAGGAGAACATGAAGTCAAAAGAGGTATACTAAATTTCAGCTTCAAAGGCATCGCCTTAAAGTTGCAAATAAGAGGCGCAGGCCTTTCAAGAGGCGTTCGAAAATTCTGCGTACCTTCGTTAAACAATCACTGTCTCGAAACACCTGCGCCACTTCTCGCTCTTTGATTTGCTCTCCGGAGACATTACTTCGTTCCATCTCTTTCGACGGCATGTTCTCCTGTTACAAAGCCCAATTTTGTGTATCCTCGAAATTTTCGCCAGATTTTGGCCAATAAATCAGGAGAAAATGAAGTCGAAAGAGGTATACTAAATTTCAGCTTCAAAGGCATCGCCTTAATGTTGCAAATAAGAGGCGCAGGCCTTTCAAGAGGCGTTCGAAAATTCTGCGTCTCTACGTTAATCAGTCACTGTCTCGAAACATCTGCGCCACTTCTCGCTCTTTGATTTGCTCTCCGGAGACGTTACTTCGTTCCATCTCTTTCGACGGCATGTTCTCCTGTTACAAAGCCCAATTTTGTGTATTCTCGAAATTTTCGCCAGATTTTGGCCAATAAATCAGGAGAAAATGAAGTGGAAAGAGGTATACTAAATTTCAGCTTCAAAGGCATCGCCTTAATGTTGCAAATAAGAGGCGCAGGCCTTTCAAGAGGCGTTCGAAAATTCTGCGTCTCTACGTTAATCAGTCACTGTCTCGAAACATCAGCGCAACATTTCGCTCTTTGATTTGCTCTCTGGACATGTTACTTTGTGCCATCTCTTTCGACGGCATGTTCTCCTGTTACAAAGCCCAATTTTGTGCAATCTGAAATTTTTTTCTAGATTTTGGCCAATATATCAGGAGAACATGAAGTGGAAAGAGGTATACTAAATTTCAGCTTCAAAGGCATCGCTTAAAAGTATCAAATCAGAGGCGCAGGCCTTTCAAGAGGCGTTCGAAAATTGTGCGACTCTTCGTTAAGCAGTCACTGTCTCGAAACATCTGCGCCACTTCTCGCTCTTTGATTTGCTCTCCGGAGACATTACTTCGTTCCATCTCTTTCGACGGCATGTTCTCCTGTTACAAAGCCCAATTTTGTGTATTCTCGAAATTTTCGCCAGATTTTGGCCAATAAATCAGGAGAAAATGAAGTGGAAAGAGGTATACTACATTTCAGCTTCAAAGGCATCGCCTTAATGTTGCAAATAAGAGGCGCAGGCCTTTCAAGAGGCGTTCGAAAATTCTGCGTCTCTACGTTAATCAGTCACTGTCTCGAAACACCTGCGCCACTTCTCGCTCTTTGATTTGTTCTCCAGAGACGTTACTTTGTGCCATCTCTTTCGCCTGCATATTCTCCTGTTACAAAGCCCAATTTTGTGCATTCTGAAAATTTTCGCTAGATTTTGGCCAATATATCACGAGAACATGAAGTGGAAAGAGGTATACTAAATTTCAGCTTCAAAGGCATCGCTTAAATGTATCAAATTAGAGGCGCAGGCCTTTCAAGAGGCGTTCGAAAATTGTGCGACTCTTCGTTAAACAGTCACTGTCTCGAAACATCTGCGCCACTTCTCGCTCATTGATTTGCCCTCTGGAGACGTTACTTTGTGCCATTTCTTTCGACGGCATGTTCTCCTGTTACAAAGCCCAATTCTTTGCATTCTGAAAATGTTCGCCAGATTTTGGCCAATATATCAGGAGAACATGAAGTCAAAAGAGGTATACTAAATTTCAGCTTCAAAGGCATCGCCTTAAAGTTGCAAATAAGAGGCGCAGGCCTTTCAAGAGGCGTTCGAAAATTCTGCGTCTCTTCGTTAAACAATCACTGTCTCGAAACACCTGCGCCACTTCTCGCTCTTTGATTTGATCTCCAGAGACGTTACTTTGTTCCATCTCTTTCGACGGCATGTTGTCCTGTTACAAAGCACAATTTTGTGTATTCTCGAAATTTTCGCCAGATTTTGGCCAATATATCAGGAGAAAATGAAGTGGAAAGAGGTATACTAAATTTCAGCTTCAAAGGCATCACCTTAAAGTTGAAAATAAGAGGCGCAGGCCTTTCAAGAGGCGTTCGAAAATTCTGCGTCTCTTCGTTAAACAGTCACTGCCTCGAAACACCTGCGCCACTTCTCGCTCTTTGATTTGCTCTCCAGAGACGTTACTTTGTTCCATCTCTTTCGACGGCATGTTGTCCTGTTACAAAGCTCAATTTTGTGTATTCTCGAAATTTTCGCCAGATTTTGGCCAATATATCAGGAGAAAATTAAGTGGAAAGAGGTATACTAAATTTCAGCTTCAAAGGCATCACCTTAAAGTTGCAAATAAGAGGCGCAGGCCGTTCAAGACGCGTTCGAAAATTCTGCGTCTCTTCGTTAAACAATCACTATCTCGAAACATCAGCGCAACATTTCGCTCTTTGATTTGCTCTCTGGACATGTTACTTTGTGCCATCTCTTTCGACGGCATGTTCTCCTGTTACAAAGCCCAATTTTGTGCAATCTGAAATTTTTTTCTAGATTTTGGCCAATATATCAGGAGAACATGAAGTGGAAAGAGGTATACTAAATTTCAGCTTCAAAGGCATCGCTTAAAAGTATCAAATCAGAGGCGCAGGCCTTTCAAGAGGCGTTCGAAAATTGTGCGACTCTTCGTTAAGCAGTCACTGTCTCGAAACATCTGCGCCACTTCTCGCTCTTTGATTTGCTCTCCGGAGACATTACTTCGTTCCATCTCTTTCGACGGCATGTTCTCCTGTTACAAAGCCCAATTTTGTGTATTCTCGAAATTTTCGCCAGATTTTGGCCAATAAATCAGGAGAAAATGAAGTGGAAAGAGGTATACTACATTTCAGCTTCAAAGGCATCGCCTTAATGTTGCAAATAAGAGGCGCAGGCCTTTCAAGAGGCGTTCGAAAATTCTGCGTCTCTACGTTAATCAGTCACTGTCTCGAAACACCTGCGCCACTTCTCGCTCTTTGATTTGTTCTCCAGAGACGTTACTTTGTGCCATCTCTTTCGCCTGCATATTCTCCTGTTACAAAGCCCAATTTTGTGCATTCTGAAAATTTTCGCTAGATTTTGGCCAATATATCACGAGAACATGAAGTGGAAAGAGGTATACTAAATTTCAGCTTCAAAGGCATCGCTTAAATGTATCAAATTAGAGGCGCAGGCCTTTCAAGAGGCGTTCGAAAATTGTGCGACTCTTCGTTAAACAGTCACTGTCTCGAAACATCTGCGCCACTTCTCGCTCATTGATTTGCCCTCTGGAGACGTTACTTTGTGCCATTTCTTTCGACGGCATGTTCTCCTGTTACAAAGCCCAATTCTTTGCATTCTGAAAATGTTCGCCAGATTTTGGCCAATATATCAGGAGAACATGAAGTCAAAAGAGGTATACTAAATTTCAGCTTCAAAGGCATCGCCTTAAAGTTGCAAATAAGAGGCGCAGGCCTTTCAAGAGGCGTTCGAAAATTCTGCGTCTCTTCGTTAAACAATCACTGTCTCGAAACACCTGCGCCACTTCTCGCTCTTTGATTTGATCTCCAGAGACGTTACTTTGTTCCATCTCTTTCGACGGCATGTTGTCCTGTTACAAAGCACAATTTTGTGTATTCTCGAAATTTTCGCCAGATTTTGGCCAATATATCAGGAGAAAATGAAGTGGAAAGAGGTATACTAAATTTCAGCTTCAAAGGCATCACCTTAAAGTTGAAAATAAGAGGCGCAGGCCTTTCAAGAGGCGTTCGAAAATTCTGCGTCTCTTCGTTAAACAGTCACTGCCTCGAAACACCTGCGCCACTTCTCGCTCTTTGATTTGCTCTCCAGAGACGTTACTTTGTTCCATCTCTTTCGACGGCATGTTGTCCTGTTACAAA
>NW_027485721.1:0-31982 GCF_050908995.1 Andrena cerasifolii
TCGAATAACTGATATTGCAAAACCGATATTGAATCCGATATTAGAACCGATATTTAAAAACCGATATTGGAGAACAAATATTGAAAAACTGATATTGAAAAACCGATATTGAAAAACAAATATTGAAAAACCGATATTGAAAAACAAATATTGAAAAACCGATATTGAAAAACAAATATTGAAAAACTGATATCGAAAAACTGATATTGAGAAACTGATATTGCAAAACCGATATTGTTCTAACCGATATTGAAAAACTGATATCGAAAAACTGATATTGAAAAATCGATATTGAAAAACCGATATTGAATCCGATATTAGAACCGATATTCAAAAACCGATATTTGAGAACAAATATTGAAAAACTGATATTGAAAAACCGATATTGAAAAACAAATATTGAAATACCGATATTGAAAAACCTATATCGAATAACTGATATTGCAAAACCGATATTGAATCCGATATTAGAACCGATATTAAAAAACCGATATTGAAAAACCGATATTGAAAAACAAATATTGAAAAACTGATATTGAAACCGATATTAGAACCGATATTGAAAAACCGATATTGAAAAACAAATATTGAAAAATTGATATTGAAACCGATATTAGAACCGATATTGAAAAACCGATATTGAAAAACAAATATTGAAAAACTGATATCGAAAAACTGATATTGAAAAACCGATATTGAAACCGATATTAGAACCGATATTGAAAAACCGATATTGAAAAACAAATATTGAAAAACTGATATCGAAAAACTGATATTGAGAAACTGATATCGAAAAACCGATATTGAAAAACCTATATCGAAAAACTGATATTGCAAAACCGATATTGAATCCGATATTAGAACCGATATTGAAAAACCGATATTGAAAAACAAATATTGAAAAACTGATATCGAAAAACTGATATTGAAAAACAGATATTGAAAAACCGATATTGAAAAACCTATATCGAATAACTGATATTGCAAAACCGATATTGAATCCGATATTAGAACCGATATTAGAACCGATATTCAAAAAACGATATTGAAAACCAAATATTGAAAAACCGATATTGAAAAACCGATATTGAATCCGATATTAGAACCGATATTAGAACCGATATTGAAAAACAAATATTGAGAAACTGATATCGAAAAACTGATATTGCAAAACCGATATTGAATCCGATATTAGAACCGATATTAAAAAACCGATATTGAAAAACCGATATTGAAAAACAAATATTGAAACACTGATATCGAAAAACTGATATTGAAAAACAGATATTGAAAAACCTATATCGAATAACTGATATTGCAAAACCGATATTGAATCCGATATTAGAACCGATATTAGAACCGATATTCAAAAACCGATATTGAAAACCAAATATTGAAAAACCGATATTGAAAAACCGATATTGAAAAACAAATATTGAAAAACTGATATCGAAAAACTGATATTGAAAAACAGATATTGAAAAACCGATATTGTTCTAACCGATATTGAAAAACTGATATCGAAAAACTGATATTGAAAAATCGATATTGAAAAACCGATATTGAATCCGATATTAGAACCGATATTCAAAAACCGATATTTGAGAACAAATATTGAAAAACTGATATTGAAAAACCGATATTGAAAAACAAATATTGAAATACCGATATTGAAAAACCTATATCGAATAACTGATATTGCAAAACCGATATTGAATCCGATATTAGAACCGATATTAAAAAACCGATATTGAAAAACCGATATTGAAAAACAAATATTGAAAAACTGATATTGAAACCGATATTAGAACCGATATTGAAAAACCGATATTGAAAAACAAATATTGAAAAATTGATATTGAAACCGATATTAGAACCGATATTGAAAAACCGATATTGAAAAACAAATATTGAAAAACTGATATCGAAAAACTGATATTGAAAAACCGATATTGAAACCGATATTAGAACCGATATTGAAAAACCGATATTGAAAAACAAATATTGAAAAACTGATATCGAAAAACTGATATTGAGAAACTGATATCGAAAAACCGATATTGAAAAACCTATATCGAAAAACTGATATTGCAAAACCGATATTGAATCCGATATTAGAACCGATATTGAAAAACCGATATTGAAAAACAAATATTGAAAAACTGATATCGAAAAACTGATATTGAAAAACAGATATTGAAAAACCGATATTGAAAAACCTATATCGAATAACTGATATTGCAAAACCGATATTGAATCCGATATTAGAACCGATATTAGAACCGATATTCAAAAAACGATATTGAAAACCAAATATTGAAAAACCGATATTGAAAAACCGATATTGAATCCGATATTAGAACCGATATTAGAACCGATATTGAAAAACAGATATTGAGAAACTGATATCGAAAAACTGATATTGCAAAACCGATATTGAATCCGATATTAGAACCGATATTAAAAAACCGATATTGAAAAACCGATATTGAAAAACAAATATTGAAACACTGATATCGAAAAACTGATATTGAAAAACAGATATTGAAAAACCTATATCGAATAACTGATATTGCAAAACCGATATTGAATCCGATATTAGAACCGATATTAGAACCGATATTCAAAAACCGATATTGAAAACCAAATATTGAAAAACCGATATTGAAAAACCGATATTGAAAAACAAATATTGAAAAACTGATATCGAAAAACTGATATTGAAAAACAGATATTGAAAAACCGATATTGAAAAACCTATATCGAATAACTGATATTGCAAAACCGATATTGAATCCGATATTAGAACCGATATTAAAAAACCGATATTGAAAAACCGATATTGAAAAACAAATATTGAAAAACTGATATTGAAACCGATATTAGAACCGATATTGAAAAACCGATATTGAAAAACAAATATTGAAAAACTGATATCGAAAAACTGATATTGAAAAACCGATATTGAAACCGATATTAGAACCGATATTGAAAAACCGATATTGAAAAACAAATATTGAAAAACTGATATCGAAAAACTGATATTGAGAAACTGATATCGAAAAACCGATATTGAAAAACCTATATCGAAAAACTGATATTGCAAAACCGATATTGAATCCGATATTAGAACCGATATTAAAAAACCGATATTGAAAAACCGATATTGAAAAACAAATATTGAAAAACTGATATCGAAAAACTGATATTGAAAAACAGATATTGTAAAACCGATATTGAAAAACCTATATCGAATAACTGATATTGCAAAACCGATATTGAAAAACCGATATTGAATCCGATATTAGAACCGATATTAGAACCGATATTGAAAAACAAATATTGAGAAACTGATATCGAAAAACTGATATTGAAAAACCGATATTGAAAAACCGATATTGAAAAACTGATATTGAAACCGATATTAGAACCGATATTCAAAAACCGATATTGAAAAACTGATATTGAAAAACCAATATTGAAAAACCAATATTGAAAAACTTATATCGAAAAACTGATATTGCAAAACCGATATTGAAAAACCGATATTGAAACCGATATTGCAAAACCGATATTGTTCTAAACCGATATTGAAAAACTGATATTGAAAAACCGATATTGAAAAACCAATATTGAAAAACTTATTTCGAAAAACTGATATTGCAAAACCGATATTGAATCCGATATTAGAACCGATATTCAAAAACCGATATTGGAGAGCAAATATTGAAAAACTGATATTGAAAAACCGATATTGAAAAACCGACATTGAATCCGATATTAGAACCGATATTAGAACCGATATTCAAAAACCGATATTGAAAACCAAATATTGAAAAACCGATATTGAAAAACCGATATTGAAAAACAAATATTGAAAAACTGATATCGAAAAACTGATATTGAAAAACAGATATTGAAAAACCGATATTGAAAAACCTATATCGAATAACTGATATTGCAAAACCGATATTGAATCCGATATTAGAACCGATATTAAAAAACCGATATTGAAAAACCGATATTGAAAAACAAATATTGAAAAACTGATATTGAAACCGATATTAGAACCGATATTGAAAAACCGATATTGAAAAACAAATATTGAAAAACTGATATCGAAAAACTGATATTGAAAAACCGATATTGAAACCGATATTAGAACCGATATTGAAAAACCGATATTGAAAAACAAATATTGAAAAACTGATATCGAAAAACTGATATTGAGAAACTGATATCGAAAAACCGATATTGAAAAACCTATATCGAAAAACTGATATTGCAAAACCGATATTGAATCCGATATTAGAACCGATATTAAAAAACCGATATTGAAAAACCGATATTGAAAAACAAATATTGAAAAACTGATATCGAAAAACTGATATTGAAAAACAGATATTGTAAAACCGATATTGAAAAACCTATATCGAATAACTGATATTGCAAAACCGATATTGAAAAACCGATATTGAATCCGATATTAGAACCGATATTAGAACCGATATTGAAAAACAAATATTGAGAAACTGATATCGAAAAACTGATATTGAAAAACCGATATTGAAAAACCGATATTGAAAAACTGATATTGAAACCGATATTAGAACCGATATTCAAAAACCGATATTGAAAAACTGATATTGAAAAACCAATATTGAAAAACCAATATTGAAAAACTTATATCGAAAAACTGATATTGCAAAACCGATGTTGAAACCGATATTGCAAAACCGATATTGAAAAACCGATATTGAAAAACCAATATTGAAAACTTATATCGAAAAACTGATATTGCAAAACCGATATTGAATCCGATATTAGAACCGATATTAAAAAACCGATATTGAAACCGATATTAGAACCGATATTGAAAAACCGATATTGCAAAACCGATATTGAAAAACCGATATTGAAAAACCAATATTGAAAAACTTATTTCGAAAAACTGATATTGAAAAACCGATATTGAAAAACCGATATTGAAACCGATATTGCAAAACCGATATTGAAAAACCGATATTGAAAAACCAATATTGAAAAACTTATATCGAAAAACTGATATTGCAAAACCGATATAGAATCCGATATTAGAACCGATATTGAAAAACCGATATTGAAAAACAAATATTGAAAAACTGATATCGAAAAACTGATATTGAGAAACTGATATCGAAAAACCGATATTGAAAAACCTATATCGAATAACTGATATTGCAAAACCGATATTGAAAAACCGATATTGAATCCGATATTAGAACCGATATTGAAAAACCGATATTGTAAAGCAAATATTGAAAAACTGATATCGAAAAACTGATATTGAAAAACCGATATTGAAAAACCGATATTGAAAAACCTATATCGAAAAACTGTTATTGCAAAACCGATATTGATTCCGATATTAGAACCGATATTGAAAAACCGATATTGTAAAGCAAATATTGAAAAACTGATATCGAAAAACTGATATTGAAAAACCGATATTGAAACACCGATATTGAAACCGATATTAGAACCGATATTGAAAAACCGATATTGAAAAACAAATATTGAAAAACTGATATCGAAAAACTGACATTGAAAAACCGATATTGAAAAACAAATATTGAAAAACCGATATTGAAAAACCGATATTGAAAAACTTATATCGAAAAACTGATATTGAAAAACCGATATTGAAAAACCGATATTAAAACCGATATTGAAAAACCGATATTGAAACCGATATTAGAACCGATATTGAAAAACCGATATTGAAAAACCGATATTGAAACCGATATTAGAACCGATATTGAAAAACCGATATTGAAAAACAAATATTGAAAAACTGATATCGAAAAACTGATATTGCAAAACCGATATTGTTCTAAACCGATATTGAAAAACCGATATTGAAAAACCGATATTGAAAAACCGATATTGAAACCGATATTAGAACCGATATTGAAAAACCGATATTGAAAAACAAATATTGAAAAACTGATATCGAAAAACTGACATTGAAAAACCGATATTGAAAAACAAATATTGAAAAACCGATATTGAAAAACTTATATCGAAAAACTGATATTGAAAAACCGATATTGAAAAACCCATATTGAAACCGATATTGAAAAACCGATATTGAAACCGATATTAGAACCGATATTGAAAAACCGATATTGAAAAACCGATATTGAAAAACAAATATTGAAAAACTGATATCGAAAAACTGGTATTGAG
Source organism: Andrena cerasifolii (assembly GCF_050908995.1). Classification (NCBI taxonomy): domain Eukaryota; kingdom Metazoa; phylum Arthropoda; class Insecta; order Hymenoptera; family Andrenidae; genus Andrena; species Andrena cerasifolii. Next base: position 6,229 of record NW_027485721.1, read on the forward strand.
AAACTGATATCGAAAAACTGATATTGAGAAACTGATATCGAAAAACCGATATTGAAAAACCAATATTGAAAAACAAATATTGAAAAACTGATATCGAAAAACTGATATTGAGAAACTGATATCGAAAAACCGATATTGAAAAACCGATATTGAAAAACCGATATTGAAAAACCGATATTGAAAAACAAATATTGAAAAACTGATATCGAAAAACTGATATTGAGAAACTGATATCGAAAAACTGATATTGCAAAACCGATATTGTTCTAAACCGATATTGAAAAACTGATATCGAAAAACTGATATTGAAAACCGATATTGAAAAACCGATATTGAAAAACCAATATTGAAAACTTATATCGAAAAACTGATATTGCAAAACCGATATTGAATCCGATATTAGAACCGATATTGAAAAACCGATATTGAAAAACAAATATTGAAAAACTGATATCGAAAAACTGATATTGAAAAACATATATTGAAAAACCGATATTGAAAAACCTATATCGAATAACTGATTTTGCAAAACCGATATTGAATCCGATATTAGAACCGATATTAGAACCGATATTCAAAAACCGATATTGAAAAACCGATATTGAAAAACCGATATTGAATCCGATATTAGAACCGATATTTAAAAACCGATATTGGAGAACAAATATTGAAAAACTGATATTGAAAAACCGATATTGAAAAACAAATATTGAAAAACCGATATTGAAAAACAAATATTGAAAAACTGATATCGAAAAACTGATATTGAGAAACTGATATTGCAAAACCGATATTGAGAAACTGATATTGCAAAACCGATATTGTTCTAAACCGATATTGAAAAACTGATATCGAAAAACTGATATTGAAAAATCGGTATTGAAAAACCGATATTGAATCCGATATTAGAACCGATATTCAAAAACCGATATTTGAGAACAAATATTGAAAAACTGATATTGAAAAACCGATATTGAAAAACAAATATTGAAAAACCGATATTGAAAAACCGATATTGAAAAACCTATATCGAATAACTGATATTGCAAAACCGATATTGAATCCGATATTAGAACCGATATTGAAATACCGATGTTGAAAAACAAATATTGGAAAACTGATATTGAGAAACTGATATTGCAAAACCGATATTGTTCTAAACCGATATTGAAAAACTGATATTGAAAAACCGATATTGAAAAACCAATATTGAAAAACTTATTTCGAAAAACTGATATTGAAAAACAGATATTGAGAAACCGATATTGAAAAACCTATATCGAATAACTGATATTGCAAAACCGATATTGAATCCGATATTAGAACCGATATTAGAACCGATATTAGAACCGATATTAGAACCGATATTAGAACCGATATTCAAAAACCGATATTGCAAAACCGATATTGAATCCGATATTAGAACCGATATTGAAATACCGATGTTGAAAAACAAATATTGAAAAACTGATATCGAAAAACTGATATTGAAAAACCGATATTGAATCCGATATTAGAACCGATATTCAAAAACCGATATTGGAGAGCAAATATTGAAAAACTGATATTGAAAAACCGATATTGAAAAACCGACATTGAATCCGATATTAGAACCGATATTCAAAAACCGATATTGAAAAACCGATATTGAAAAACCAATATTGAAAAACCAATATTGAAAAACTTATATCGAAAAACTGATATTGCAAAACCGATATTGAAAAACCGATATTGAAACCGATATTGCAAAACCGATATTGAAAAACCGATACTGAAAAACCAATATTGAAAACTTATATCGAAAAACTGATATTGCAAAACCGATATTGAAACCGATATTAGAACCGATATTGAAAAACCGATATTGAAAAACAAATATTGAAAAACTGATATTGAATCCGATATTAGAACCGATATTTAAAAACCGATATTGGAGAACAAATATTGAAAAACTGATATTGAAAAACCGATATTGAATCCGATATTAGAACCGATATTTAAAAACCGATATTGGAGAACAAATATTGAAAAACTGATATTGAAAAACCGATATTGAAAAACAAATATTGAAAAACCGATATTGAAAAACAAATATTGAAAAACTGATATCGAAAAACTGATATTGAGAAACTGATATTGCAAAACCGATATTGAGAAACTGATATTGCAAAACCGATATTGTTCTAAACCGATATTGAAAAACTGATATCGAAAAACTGATATTGAAAAATCGGTATTGAAAAACCGATATTGAATCCGATATTAGAACCGATATTCAAAAACCGATATTTGAGAACAAATATTGAAAAACTGATATTGAAAAACCGATATTGAAAAACAAATATTGAAAAACCGATATTGAAAAACCGATATTGAAAAACCTATATCGAATAACTGATATTGCAAAACCGATATTGAATCCGATATTAGAACCGATATTGAAATACCGATGTTGAAAAACAAATATTGGAAAACTGATATCGAAAAACTGATATTGAAAAACCGATATTGAATCCGATATTAGAACTGATATTCAAAAACCGATATTGAGAACCAAATATTCAAAAACCGATATTGAAAAACTTATATCGAAAAACTGATATTGAGAAACTGATATTGCAAAACCGATATTGTTCTAATCCGATATTGAAAAACTGATATTGAAAAACCGATATTGAAAAACCAATATTGAAAAACTTATTTCGAAAAACTGATATTGAAAAACAGATATTGAGAAACCGATATTGAAAAACCTATATCGAATAACTGATATTGCAAAACCGATATTGAATCCGATATTAGAACCGATATTAGAACCGATATTAGAACCGATATTAGAACCGATATTCAAAAACCGATATTGCAAAACCGATATTGAATCCGATATTAGAACCGATATTGAAATACCGATGTTGAAAAACAAATATTGAAAAACTGATATCGAAAAACTGATATTGAAAAACCGATATTGAATCCGATATTAGAACCGATATTCAAAAACCGATATTGGAGAGCAAATATTGAAAAACTGATATTGAAAAACCGATATTGAAAAACCGACATTGAATCCGATATTAGAACCGATATTCAAAAACCGATATTGAAAAACCGATATTGAAAAACCAATATTAAAAACCAATATTGAAAAACTTATATCGAAAAACTGATATTGCAAAACCGATATTGAAAAACCGATATTGAAACCGATATTGCAAAACCGATATTGAAAAACCGATACTGAAAAACCAATATTGAAAACTTATATCGAAAAACTGATATTGCAAAACCGATATTGAAACCGATATTAGAACCGATATTGAAAAACCGATATTGAAAAACAAATATTGAAAAACTGATATTGAATCCGATATTAGAACCGATATTTAAAAACCGATATTGGAGAACAAATATTGAAAAACTGATATTGAAAAACCGATATTGAAAAACAAATATTGAAAAACCGATATTGAAAAACAAATATTGAAAAACCGATATTGAAAAACAAATATTGAAAAACTGATATCGAAAAACTGATATTGAGAAACTGATATTGCAAAACCGATATTGAGAAACTGATATTGCAAAACCGATATTGTTCTAAACCGATATTGAAAAACTGATATCGAAAAACTGATATTGAAAAATCGATATTGAAAAACCGATATTGAAAAACAAATATTGAAAAACCGATATTGAAAAACAAATATTGAAAAACCGATATTGAAAAACAAATATTGAAAAACTGATATCGAAAAACTGATATTGAGAAACTGATATTGCAAAACCGATATTGAGAAACTGATATTGCAAAACCGATATTGTTCTAAACCGATATTGAAAAACTTATATCGAAAAACTGATATTGAAAAACCGACATTGAATCCGATATTAGAACCGATATTGAAAAACCGATATTGAAAAACAAATATTGAAAAACTGATATCGAAAAACTGATATTGAAAAACAGATATTGAAAAACCGATATTGAAAAACCTATATCGAATAACTGATATTGCAAAACCGATATTGAATCCGATATTAGAACCGATATTAGAACCGATATTCAAAAACCGATATTGAAAAACCGATATTGAATCCGATATTAGAACCGATATTTAAAAACCGATATTGGAGAACAAATATTGAAAAACTGATATTGAAAAACCGATATTGAAAAACAAATATTGAAAAACCGATATTGAAAAACAAATATTGAAAAACTGATATCGAAAAACTGATATTGAGAAACTGATATTGCAAAACCGATATTGAGAAACTGATATTGCAAAACCGATATTGTTCTAAACCGATATTGAAAAACTGATATCGAAAAACTGATATTGAAAAATCGATATTGAAAAACCGATATTGAATCCGATATTAGAACCGATATTCAAAAACCGATATTTGAGAACAAATATTGAAAAACTGATATTGAAAAACCGATATTGAAAAACAAATATTGAAAAACCGATATTGAAAAACCGATATTGAAAAACCTATATCGAATAACTGATATTGCAAAACCGATATTGAATCCGATATTAGAACCGATATTAAAAAACCGATATTGAAAAACCGATATTGAAAAACAAATATTGAAAAACTGATATTGAAACCGATATTAGAACCGATATTGAAAAACCGATATTGAAAAACAAATATTGAAAAACTGATATTGAAACCGATATTAGAACCGATATTGAAAAACCGATATTGAAAAACAAATATTGAAAAACTGATATCGAAAAACTGATATTGAAAAACCGATATTGAAACCGATATTAGAACCGATATTGAAAAACCGATATTGAAAAACAAATATTGAAAAACTGATATCGAAAAACTGATATTGAGAAACTGATATCGAAAAACCGATATTGAAAAACCTATATCGAAAAACTGATATTGCAAAACCGATATTGAATCCGATATTAGAACCGATATTAGAACCGATATTCAAAAACCGATATTGAAAAACCGATATTGAAAAACCGATATTGAATCCGATATTAGAACCGATATTTAAAAACCGATATTGGAGAACAAATATTGAAAAACTTATATTGAAAAACCGATATTGAAAAACAAATATTGAAAAACCGATATTGAAAAACAAATATTGAAAAACTGATATCGAAAAACTGATATTGAGAAACTGATATTGCAAAACCGATATTGAGAAACTGATATTGCAAAACCGATATTGTTCTAAACCGATATTGAAAAACTGATATCGAAAAACTGATATTGAAAAATCGATATTGAAAAACCGATATTGAATCCGATATTAGAACCGATATTCAAAAACCGATATTTGAGAACAAATATTGAAAAACTGATATTGAAAAACCGATATTGAAAAACAAATATTGAAAAACCGATATTGAAAAACCGATATTGAAAAACCTATATCGAATAACTGATATTGCAAAACCGATATTGAATCCGATATTAGAACCGATATTAAAAAACCGATATTGAAAAACCGATATTGAAAAACAAATATTGAAAAACTGATATTGAAACCGATATTAGAACCGATATTGAAAAACCGATATTGAAAAACAAATATTGAATAACTGATATTGAAACCGATATTAGAACCGATATTGAAAAACCGATATTGAAAAACAAATATTGAAAAACTGATATCGAAAAACTGATATTGAAAAACCGATATTGAAACCGATATTAGAACCGATATTGAAAAACCGATATTGAAAAACAAATATTGAAAAACTGATATCGAAAAACTGATATTGAGAAACTGATATCGAAAAACCGATATTGAAAAACCTATATCGAAAAACTGATATTGCAAAACCGATATTGAATCCGATATTAGAACCGATATTGAAAAACCGATATTGAAAAACAAATATTGAAAAACTGATATCGAAAAACTGATATTGAAAAACAGATATTGAAAAACCGATATTGAAAAACCTATATCGAATAACTGATATTGCAAAACCGACATTGAATCCGGTATTAGAACCGATATTAGAACCGATATTCAAAAACCGATATTGAAAACCAAATATTGAAAAACCGATATTGAAAAACCGATATTGAATCCGATATTAGAACCGATATTCAAAAACCGATATTTGAGAACAAATATTGAAAAACTGATATTGAAAAACCGATATTGAAAAACAAATATTGAAAAACTGATATCGAAAAACTGATATTGAAAAACAGATATTGAAAAACCGATATTGAAAAACCTATATCGAATAACTGATATTGCAAAACCGATATTGAAAAACCGATATTGAATCCGATATTAGAACCGATATTAGAACCGATATTGAAAAACAAATATTGAGAAACTGATATCGAAAAACTGATATTGCAAAACCGATATTGAATCCGATATTAGAACCGATATTAAAAAACCGATATTGAAAAACCGATATTGAAAAACAAATATTGAAACACTGATATCGAAAAACTGATATTGAAAAACAGATATTGAAAAACCGATATTGAAAAACCTATATCGAATAACTGATATTGCAAAACCGATATTGAATCCGATATTAGAACCGATATTAGAACCGATATTCAAAAACCGATATTGAAAACCAAATATTGAAAAACCGATATTGAAAAACAAATATTGAAAAACTGATATTGAAACCGATATTAGAACCGATATTGAAAAACCGATATTGAAAAACAAATATTGAAAAACTGATATCGAAAAACTGATATTGAAAAACAGATATTGAAAAACCGATATTGAAAAACCTATATCGAATAACTGATATTGCAAAACCGATATTGAATCCGATATTAGAACCGATATTAGAACCGATATTCAAAAACCGATATTGAAAACCAAATATTGAAAAACCGATATTGAAAAACCGATATTGAAAAACAAATATTGAAAAACTGATATCGAAAAACTGATATTGAAAAACAGATATTGAAAAACCGATATTGAAAAACCTATATCGAATAACTGATATTGCAAAACCGATATTGAATCCGATATTAGAACCGATATTAAAAAACCGATATTGAAAAACCGATATTGAAAAACAAATATTGAAAAACTGATATTGAAACCGATATTAGAACCGATATTGAAAAACCGATATTGAAAAACAAATATTGAAAAACTGATATCGAAAAACTGATATTGAAAAACCGATATTGAAACCGATATTAGAACCGATTTTGAAAAACCGATATTGAAAAACAAATATTGAAAAACTGATATCGAAAAACTGATATTGAGAAACTGATATCGAAAAACCGATATTGAAAAACCTATATCGAAAAACTGATATTGCAAAACCGATATTGAATCCGATATTAGAACCGATATTAAAAAACCGATATTGAAAAACCGATATTGAAAAACAAATATTGAAAAACTGATATCGAAAAACTGATATTGAAAAACAGATATTGAAAAACCGATATTGAAAAACTTATATCGAAAAACTGATATTGCAAAACCGATATTGAAAAACCGATATTGAAACCGATATTGCAAAACCGATATTGAAAAACCGATATTGAAAAACCAATATTGAAAACTTATATCGAAAAACTGATATTGCAAAACCGATATTGAATCCGATATTAGAACCGATATTGAAAAGCCGATATTGAAAAACAAATATTGAAAAACTGATATCGAAAAACTGATATTGAAAAACAGATATTGAAAAACCGATACTGAAAAACCTATATCGAATAACTGATATTGCAAAACCGATATTGAATCCGATATTAGAACCGATATTAGAACCGATATTCAAAAACCGATATTTGAGAACAAATATTGAAAAACTGATATTGAAAAACCGATATTGAAAAACAAATATTGAAATACCGATATTGAAAAACCTATATCGAATAACTGATATTGCAAAACCGATATTGAATCCGATATTAGAACCGATATTAAAAAACCGATATTGAAAAACCGATATTGAAAAACAAATATTGAAAAACTGATATTGAAACCGATATTAGAACCGATATTGAAAAACCGATATTGAAAAACAAATATTGAAAAATTGATATTGAAACCGATATTAGAACCGATATTGAAAAACCGATATTGAAAAACAAATATTGAAAAACTGATATCGAAAAACTGATATTGAAAAACCGATATTGAAACCGATATTAGAACCGATATTGAAAAACCGATATTGAAAAACAAATATTGAAAAACTGATATCGAAAAACTGATATTGAGAAACTGATATCGAAAAACCGATATTGAAAAACCTATATCGAAAAACTGATATTGCAAAACCGATATTGAATCCGATATTAGAACCGATATTGAAAAACCGATATTGAAAAACAAATATTGAAAAACTGATATCGAAAAACTGATATTGAAAAACAGATATTGAAAAACCGATATTGAAAAACCTATATCGAATAACTGATATTGCAAAACCGATATTGAATCCGATATTAGAACCGATATTAGAACCGATATTCAAAAAACGATATTGAAAACCAAATATTGAAAAACCGATATTGAAAAACCGATATTGAAAAACAAATATTGAAAAACTGATATTGAATCCGATATTAGAACCGATATTTAAAAACCGATATTGGAGAACAAATATTGAAAAACTGATATTGAAAAACCGATATTGAAAAACAAATATTGAAAAACCGATATTGAAAAACAAATATTGAAAAACCGATATTGAAAAGCAAATATTGAAAAACTGATATCGAAAAACTGATATTGAGAAACTGATATTGCAAAACCGATATTGAGAAACTGATATTGCAAAACCGATATTGTTCTAAACCGATATTGAAAAACTGATATCGAAAAACTGATATTGAAAAATCGATATTGAAAAACCGATATTGAAAAACAAATATTGAAAAACCGATATTGAAAAACAAATATTGAAAAACCGATATTGAAAAACAAATATTGAAAAACTGATATCGAAAAACTGATATTGAGAAACTGATATTGCAAAACCGATATTGAGAAACTGATATTGCAAAACCGATATTGTTCTAAACCGATATTGAAAAACTTATATCGAAAAACTGATATTGAAAAACCGACATTGAATCCGATATTAGAACCGATATTGAAAAACCGATATTGAAAAACAAATATTGAAAAACTGATATCGAAAAACTGATATTGAAAAACAGATATTGAAAAACCGATATTGAAAAACCTATATCGAATAACTGATATTGCAAAACCGATATTGAATCCGATATTAGAACCGATATTAGAACCGATATTCAAAAACCGATATTGAAAAACCGATATTGAAAAACCGATATTGAATCCGATATTAGAACCGATATTTAAAAACCGATATTGGAGAACAAATATTGAAAAACTGATATTGAAAAACCGATATTGAAAAACAAATATTGAAAAACCGATATTGAAAAACAAATATTGAAAAACTGATATCGAAAAACTGATATTGAGAAACTGATATTGCAAAACCGATATTGAGAAACTGATATTGCAAAACCGATATTGTTCTAAACCGATATTGAAAAACTGATATCGAAAAACTGATATTGAAAAATCGATATTGAAAAACCGATATTGAATCCGATATTAGAACCGATATTCAAAAACCGATATTTGAGAACAAATATTGAAAAACTGATATTGAAAAACCGATATTGAAAAACAAATATTGAAAAACCGATATTGAAAAACCGATATTGAAAAACCTATATCGAATAACTGATATTGCAAAACCGATATTGAATCCGATATTAGAACCGATATTAAAAAACCGATATTGAAAAACCGATATTGAAAAACAAATATTGAAAAACTGATATTGAAACCGATATTAGAACCGATATTGAAAAACCGATATTGAAAAACAAATATTGAAAAACTGATATTGAAACCGATATTAGAACCGATATTGAAAAACCGATATTGAAAAACAAATATTGAAAAACTGATATCGAAAAACTGATATTGAAAAACCGATATTGAAACCGATATTAGAACCGATATTGAAAAACCGATATTGAAAAACAAATATTGAAAAACTGATATCGAAAAACTGATATTGAGAAACTGATATCGAAAAACCGATATTGAAAAACCTATATCGAAAAACTGATATTGCAAAACCGATATTGAATCCGATATTAGAACCGATATTGAAAAACCGATATTGAAAAACAAATATTGAAAAGCTGATATCGAAAAACTGATATTGAAAAACAGATATTGAAAAACCGATATTGAAAAACCTATATCGAATAACTGATATTGCAAAACCGACATTGAATCCGATATTAGAACCGATATTAGAACCGATATTCAAAAACCGATATTGAAAACCAAATATTGAAAAACCGATATTGAAAAACCGATATTGAATCCGATATTAGAACCGATATTCAAAAACCGATATTTGAGAACAAATATTGAAAAACTGATATTGAAAAACCGATATTGAAAAACAAATATTGAAAAACTGATATCGAAAAACTGATATTGAAAAACAGATATTGAAAAACCGATATTGAAAAACCTATATCGAATAACTGATATTGCAAAACCGATATTGAAAAACCGATATTGAATCCGATATTAGAACCGATATTAGAACCGATATTGAAAAACAAATATTGAGAAACTGATATCGAAAAACTGATATTGCAAAACCGATATTGAATCCGATATTAGAACCGATATTAAAAAACCGATATTGAAAAACCGATATTGAAAAACAAATATTGAAACACTGATATCGAAAAACTGATATTGAAAAACAGATATTGAAAAACCGATATTGAAAAACCTATATCGAATAACTGATATTGCAAAACCGATATTGAATCCGATATTAGAACCGATATTAGAACCGATATTCAAAAACCGATATTGAAAACCAAATATTGAAAAACCGATATTGAAAAACCGATATTGAATCCGATATTAGAACCGATATTCAAAAACCGATATTTGAGAACTAATATTGAAAAACTGATATTGAAAAACCGATATTGAAAAACAAATATTGAAAAACTGATATCGAAAAACTGATATTGAAAAACAGATATTGAAAAACCTATATCGAATAACTGATATTGCAAAACCGATATTGAAAAACCGATATTGAATCCGATATTAGAACCGATATTAGAACCGATATTGAAATACAAATATTGAGAAACTGATATCGAAAAACTGATATTGAAAAACCAATATTGAAAAACTTATTTCGAAAAACTGATATTGAAAAACCGATATTGAAAAACCGATATTGAAACCGATATTGCAAAACCGATATTGAAAAACCGATATTGAAAAACCAATATTGAAAAACTTATATCGAAAAACTGATATTGCAAAACCGATATTGAATCCGATATTAGAACCGATATTGAAAAACCGATATTGAAAAACAAATATTGAAAAACTGATATCGAAAAACTGATATTGAGAAACTGATATCGAAAAACCGATATTGAAAAACCTATATCGAAAAACTGATATTGCAAAACCGATATTGAATCCGATATTAGAACCGATATTAAAAAACCGATATTGTAAAGCACATATTGAAAAACTGATATCGAAAAACTGATTTTGAAAAACCGATATTGAAAAACCGATATTGAAAAACTGATATTGAAACCGATATTAGAACCGATATTGAAAAACCGATATTGAATAACAAATATTGAAAAACTGATATCGAAAAACTGATATTGAAAAACCGATATTGAAAAACCGATATTGAAAAACAAATATTGAAAAACTGATATCGAAAAACTGATATTGAAAAACAGATATTGAAAAACCGATATTAGAACCGGTATTGAAAAACCGATATTGAAAAACAAATATTGAAAAACTGATATCGAAAAACAAATATTGAAAAACTGATATCGAAAAACTGATATTGAAAAACAGATATTGAAAAACCGATATTGAAAAACCGATATTGAAACCGATATTGCAAAACCGATATTGAAAAACCGATATTGAAGAACCGATATTAGAACCTATATTCAAAAACCGATATTGGAGAACAAAATATTTTAAAAACTGATATTGAAAAACCGAGATTGAAAAACAAATATTGAAAAACCGATATTGAAAAACCGATATTGAAAAACTTATATCGAAAAACTGATATTGAAAAACCGATATTGAAAAACCGATATTGAAAAACAAATATTGAAAAACTGATATCGAAAACTGATATTGAAAAACCGATATTGAAACCGATATTAGAACCGATATTGAAAAACCGATATTGAAACCGATATTAGAACCGATATTGAAAAACAAATATTGAAAAACTGATATCGAAAAACTGATATTGAGAAACTGATATCGAAAAACCGATATTGAAAAACCTATATCGAAAAACTGATATTGCAAAACCGATATTGAATCCGATATTAGAACCGATATTAAAAAACCGATATTGTAAAGCAAATATTGAAAAACTGATATCGAAAAACTGATTTTGAAAAACCGATATTGAAAAACCGATATTGAAAAACTGATATTGAAACCGATATTAGAACCGATATTGAAAAACCGATATTGAATCCGATATTAGAACCGATATTCAAAAACCGATATTTGAGAACAAATATTGAAAAACTGATATTGAAAAACCGATATTGAAAAACAAATATTGAAAAACTGATATCGAAAAACTGATATTGAAAAACAGATATTGAAAAACCGATATTGAAAAACCTATATCGAATAACTGATATTGCAAAACCGATATTGAAAAACCGATATTGAATCCGATATTAGAACCGATATTAGAACCGATATTGAAAAACAAATATTGAGAAACTGATATCGAAAAACTGATATTGCAAAACCGATATTGAATCCGATATTAGAACCGATATTAAAAAACCGATATTGAAAAACCGATATTGAAAAACAAATATTGAAACACTGATATCGAAAAACTGATATTGAAAAACAGATATTGAAAAACCGATATTGAAAAACCTATATCGAATAACTGATATTGCAAAACCGATATTGAATCCGATATTAGAACCGATATTAGAACCGATATTCAAAACCGATATTGAAAACCAAATATTGAAAAACCGATATTGAAAAACAAATATTGAAAAACTGATATTGAAACCGATATTAGAACCGATATTGAAAAACCGATATTGAAAAACAAATATTGAAAAACTGATATCGAAAAACTGATATTGAAAAACAGATATTGAAAAACCGATATTGAAAAACCTATATCGAATAACTGATATTGCGAAACCGATATTGAATCCGATATTAGAACCGATATTAGAACCGATATTCAAAACCGATATTGAAAACCAAATATTGAAAAACCGATATTGAAAAACCGATATTGAATCCGATATTAGAACCGATATTCAAAAACCGATATTTGAGAACTAATATTGAAAAACTGATATTGAAAAACCGATATTGAAAAACAAATATTGAAAAACTGATATCGAAAAACTGATATTGAAAAAAACAGATATTGAAAAACCTATATCGAATAACTGATATTGCAAAACCGATATTGAAAAACCGATATTGAATCCGATATTAGAACCGATATTAGAACCGATATTGAAATACAAATATTGAGAAACTGATATCGAAAAACTGATATTGAAAAACCAATATTGAAAAACTTATTTCGAAAAACTGATATTGAAAAACCGATATTGAAAAACCGATATTGAAACCGATATTGCAAAACCGATATTGAAAAACCGATATTGAAAAACCAATATTGAAAAACTTATATCGAAAAACTGATATTGCAAAACCGATATTGAATCCGATATTAGAACCGATATTGAAAAACCGATATTGAAAAACAAATATTGAAAAACTGATATCGAAATACTGATATTGAGAAACTGATATCGAAAAACCGATATTGAAAAACCTATATCGAAAAACTGATATTGCAAAACCGATATTGAATCCGATATTAGAACCGATATTAAAAAACCGATATTGTAAAGCACATATTGAAAAAACTGATATCGAAAAACTGATTTTGAAAAACCGATATTGAAAAACCGATATTGAAAAACTGATATTGAAACCGATATTAGAACCGATATTGAAAAACCGATATTGAATAACAAATATTGAAAAACTGATATCGAAAAACTGATATTGAAAAACCGATATTGAAAAACCGATATTGAAAAACAAATATTGAAAAACTGATATCGAAAAACTGATATTGAAAAACAGATATTGAAAAACCGATATTAGAACCGGTATTGAAAAACCGATATTGAAAAACAAATATTGAAAAACTGATATCGAAAAACAAATATTGAAAAACTGATATCGAAAAACTGATATTGAAAAACAGATATTGAAAAACCGATATTGAAAAACCGATATTGAAACCGATATTGCAAAACCGATATTGAAAAACCGATATTGAAGAACCGATATTAGAACCTATATTCAAAAACCGATATTGGAGAACAAAATATTTTAAAAACTGATATTGAAAAACCGAGATTGAAAAACAAATATTGAAAAACCGATATTGAAAAACCGATATTGAAAAACTTATATCGAAAAACTGATATTGAAAAACCGATATTGAAAAACCGATATTGAAAAACAAATATTGAAAAACTGATATCGAAAACTGATATTGAAAAACCGATATTGAAACCGATATTAGAACCGATATTGAAAAACCGATATTCAAACCGATATTAGAACCGATATTGAAAAACAAATATTGAAAAACTGATATCGAAAAACTGATATTGAGAAACTGATATCGAAAAACCGATATTGAAAAACCTATATCGAAAAACTGATATTGCAAAACCGATATTGAATCCGATATTAGAACCGATATTAAAAAACCGATATTGTAAAGCAAATATTGAAAAACTGATATCGAAAAACTGATTTTGAAAAACAAATATTGGAAAACTGATATCGAAAAACTGATATTGAAAAACCGATATTGAATCCGATATTAGAACTGATATTGAAAAACTGATATTGAAAAACCGATATTGAAAAACCAATATTGAAAAACTTATTTCGAAAAACTGATATTGCAAAACCGATATTGGATCCGATATTAGAACCGATATTGAAATACCGATGTTGAAAAACAAATATTGAAAAACTGATATCGGAAAACTGATATTGAAAAACCGATATTGAATCCGATATTAGAACCGATATTCAAAAACCGATATTGGAGAGCAAATATTGAAAAACTGATATTGAAAAACCGATATTGAAAAACCGACATTGAATCCGATATTAGAACCGATATTCAAAAACCGATATTGAAAAACCGATATTGAAAAACCAATATTGAAAAACCAATATTGAAAAACTTATATCGAAAAACTGATATTGCAAAACCGATATTGAAAAACCGATATTGAAACCGATATTGCAAAACCGATATTGAAAAACCGATATTGAAAAACCAATATTGAAAACTTATATCGAAAAACTGATATTGCAAAACCGATATTGAATCCGATATTAGAACCGATATTGAAAAACCGATATTGTAAAGCACATATTGAAAAACTGATATCGAAAAACTGATTTTGAAAAACCGATATTGAAAAACCGATATTGAAAAACTGATATTGAAACCGATATTAGAACCGATATTGAAAAACCGATATTGAATAACAAATATTGAAAAACTGATATCGAAAAACTGATATTGAAAAACCGATATTGAAAAACCGATATTGAAAAACAAATATTGAAAAACTGATATCGAAAAACTGATATTGAAAAACAGATATTGAAAAACCGATATTAGAACCGGTATTGAAAAACCGATATTGAAAAACAAATATTGAAAAACTGATATCGAAAAACAAATATTGAAAAACTGATATCGAAAAACTGATATTGAAAAACAGATATTGAAAAACCGATATTGAAAAACCGATATTGAAACCGATATTGCAAAACCGATATTGAAAAACCGATATTGAAGAACCGATATTAGAACCTATATTCAAAAACCGATATTGGAGAACAAAATATTTTAAAAACTGATATTGAAAAACCGAGATTGAAAAACAAATATTGAAAAACCGATATTGAAAAACCGATATTGAAAAACTTATATCGAAAAACTGATATTGAAAAACCGATATTGAAAAACCGATATTGAAAAACAAATATTGAAAAACTGATATCGAAAACTGATATTGAAAAACCGATATTGAAACCGATATTAGAACCGATATTGAAAAACCGATATTGAAACCGATATTAGAACCGATATTGAAAAACAAATATTGAAAAACTGATATCGAAAAACTGATATTGAGAAACTGATATCGAAAAACCGATATTGAAAAACCTATATCGAAAAACTGATATTGCAAAACCGATATTGAATCCGATATTAGAACCGATATTAAAAAACCGATATTGTAAAGCAAATATTGAAAAACTGATATCGAAAAACTGATTTTGAAAAACCGATATTGAAAAACCGATATTGAAAAACTGATATTGAAACCGATATTAGAACCGATATTGAAAAACCGATATTGAATCCGATATTAGAACCGATATTCAAAAACCGATATTTGAGAACAAATATTGAAAAACTGATATTGAAAAACCGATATTGAAAAACAAATATTGAAAAACTGATATCGAAAAACTGATATTGAAAAACAGATATTGAAAAACCGATATTGAAAAACCTATATCGAATAACTGATATTGCAAAACCGATATTGAAAAACCGATATTGAATCCGATATTAGAACCGATATTAGAACCGATATTGAAAAACAAATATTGAGAAACTGATATCGAAAAACTGATATTGCAAAACCGATATTGAATCCGATATTAGAACCGATATTAAAAAACCGATATTGAAAAACCGATATTGAAAAACAAATATTGAAACACTGATATCGAAAAACTGATTTTGAAAAACCGATATTGAAAAACCGATATTGAAAAACTGATATTGAAACCGATATTGAAAAACAAATATTGAAAAACTGATATCGAAAAACTGATATTGAAAAACAGATATTGAAAAACCGATATTGAAAAACCGATATTGAAACCGATATTGCAAAACCGATATTGAAAAACCGATATTGAAGAACCGATATTAGAACCTATATTCAAAAACCGATATTGGAGAACAAAATATTTTAAAAACTGATATTGAAAAACCGAGATTGAAAAACAAATATTGAAAAACCGATATTGAAAAACCGATATTGAAAAACTTATATCGAAAAACTGATATTGAAAAACCGATATTGAAAAACCGATATTGAAAAACAAATATTGAAAAACTGATATCGAAAACTGATATTGAAAAACCGATATTGAAACCGATATTAGAACCGATATTGAAAAACCGATATTGAAACCGATATTAGAACCGATATTGAAAAACAAATATTGAAAAACTGATATCGAAAAACTGATATTGAGAAACTGATATCGAAAAACCGATATTGAAAAACCTATATCGAAAAACTGATATTGCAAAACCGATATTGAATCCGATATTAGAACCGATATTAAAAAACCGATATTGTAAAGCAAATATTGAAAAACTGATATCGAAAAACTGATTTTGAAAAACCGATATTGAAAAACCGATATTGAAAAACTGATATTGAAACCGATATTAGAACCGATATTGAAAAACCGATATTGAATCCGATATTAGAACCGATATTCAAAAACCGATATTTGAGAACAAATATTGAAAAACTGATATTGAAAAACCGATATTGAAAAACAAATATTGAAAAACTGATATCGAAAAACTGATATTGAAAAACAGATATTGAAAAACCGATATTGAAAAACCTATATCGAATAACTGATATTGCAAAACCGATATTGAAAAACCGATATTGAATCCGATATTAGAACCGATATTAGAACCGATATTGAAAAACAAATATTGAGAAACTGATATCGAAAAACTGATATTGCAAAACCGATATTGAATCCGATATTAGAACCGATATTAAAAAACCGATATTGAAAAACCGATATTGAAAAACAAATATTGAAACACTGATATCGAAAAACTGATATTGAAAAACAGATATTGAAAAACCGATATTGAAAAACCTATATCGAATAACTGATATTGCAAAACCGATATTGAATCCGATATTAGAACCGATATTAGAACCGATATTCAAAAACCGATATTGAAAACCAAATATTGAAAAACCGATATTGAAAAACAAATATTGAAAAACTGATATTGAAACCGATATTAGAACCGATATTGAAAAACCGATATTGAAAAACAAATATTGAAAAACTGATATCGAAAAACTGATATTGAAAAACAGATATTGAAAAACCGATATTGAAAAACCTATATCGAATAACTGATATTGCGAAACCGATATTGAATCCGATATTAGAACCGATATTAGAACCGATATTCAAAAACCGATATTGAAAACCAAATATTGAAAAACCGATATTGAAAAACCGATATTGAATCCGATATTAGAACCGATATTCAAAAACCGATATTTGAGAACTAATATTGAAAAACTGATATTGAAAAACCGATATTGAAAAACAAATATTGAAAAACTGATATCGAAAAACTGATATTGAAAAACAGATATTGAAAAACCTATATCGAATAACTGATATTGCAAAACCGATATTGAAAAACCGATATTGAATCCGATATTAGAACCGATATTCAAAAACCGATATTTGAGAACAAATATTGAAAAACTGATATTGAAAAACCGATATTGAAAAACAAATATTGAAAAACTGATATCGAAAAACTGATATTGAAAAACAGATATTGAAAAACCGATATTGAAAAACCTATATCGAATAACTGATATTGCAAAACCGATATTGAAAAACCGATATTGAATCCGATATTAGAACCGATATTAGAACCGATATTGAAAAACAAATATTGAGAAACTGATATCGAAAAACTGATATTGCAAAACCGATATTGAATCCGATATTAGAACCGATATTAAAAAACCGATATTGAAAAACCGATATTGAAAAACAAATATTGAAACACTGATATCGAAAAACTGATATTGAAAAACAGATATTGAAAAACCGATATTGAAAAACCTATATCGAATAACTGATATTGCAAAACCGATATTGAATCCGATATTAGAACCGATATTAGAACCGATATTCAAAAACCGATATTGAAAACCAAATATTGAAAAACCGATATTGAAAAACAAATATTGAAAAACTGATATTGAAACCGATATTAGAACCGATATTGAAAATCCGATATTGAAAAACAAATATTGAAAAACTGATATCGAAAAACTGATATTGAAAAACAGATATTGAAAAACCGATATTGAAAAACCTATATCGAATAACTGATATTGCGAAACCGATATTGAATCCGATATTAGAACCGATATTAGAACCGATATTCAAAAACCGATATTGAAAACCAAATATTGAAAAACCGATATTGAAAAACCGATATTGAATCCGATATTAGAACCGATATTCAAAAACCGATATTTGAGAACTAATATTGAAAAACTGATATTGAAAAACCGATATTGAAAAACAAATATTGAAAAACTGATATCGAAAAACTGATATTGAAAAACAGATATTGAAAAACCTATATCGAATAACTGATATTGCAAAACCGATATTGAAAAACCGATATTGAATCCGATATTAGAACCGATATTAGAACCGATATTGAAATACAAATATTGAGAAACTGATATCGAAAAACTGATATTGAAAAACCAATATTGAAAAACTTATTTCGAAAAACTGATATTGAAAAACCGATATTGAAAAACCGATATTGAAACCGATATTGCAAAACCGATATTGAAAAACCGATATTGAAAAACCAATATTGAATCCGATATTAGAACCGATATTGAAAAACCGATATTGAAAAATAAATATTGAAAAACTGATATCGAAATACTGATATTGAGAAACTGATATCGAAAAACCGATATTGAAAAACCTATATCGAAAAACTGATATTGCAAAACCGATATTGAATCCGATATTAGAACCGATATTAAAAAACCGATATTGTAAAGCACATATTGAAAAACTGATATCGAAAAACTGATTTTGAAAAACCGATATTGAAAAACCGATATTGAAAAACTGATATTGAAACCGATATTAGAACCGATATTGAAAAACCGATATTGAATAACAAATATTGAAAAACTGATATCGAAAAACTGATATTGAAAAACCGATATTGAAAAACCGATATTGAAAAACAAATATTGAAAAACTGATATCGAAAAACTGATATTGAAAAACAGATATTGAAAAACCGATATTAGAACCGGTATTGAAAAACCGATATTGAAAAACAAATATTGAAAAACTGATATCGAAAAACAAATATTGAAAAACTGATATCGAAAAACTGATATTGAAAAACAGATATTGAAAAACCGATATTGAAAAACCGATATTGAAACCGATATTGCAAAACCGATATTGAAAAACCGATATTGAAGAACCGATATTAGAACCTATATTCAAAAACCGATATTGGAGAACAAAATATTTTAAAAACTGATATTGAAAAACCGAGATTGAAAAACAAATATTGAAAAACCGATATTGAAAAACCGATATTGAAAAACTTATATCGAAAAACTGATATTGAAAAACCGATATTGAAAAACCGATATTGAAAAACAAATATTGAAAAACTGATATCGAAAACTGATATTGAAAAACCGATATTGAAACCGATATTAGAACCGATATTGAAAAACCGATATTCAAACCGATATTAGAACCGATATTGAATAACAAATATTGAAAAACTGATATCGAAAAACTGATATTGAGAAACTGATATCGAAAAACCGATATTGAAAAACCTATATCGAAAAACTGATATTGCAAAACCGATATTGAATCCGATATTAGAACCGATATTAAAAAACCGATATTGTAAAGCAAATATTGAAAAACTGATATCGAAAAACTGATTTTGAAAAACAAATATTGGAAAACTGATATCGAAAAACTGATATTGAAAAACCGATATTGAATCCGATATTAGAACTGATATTGAAAAACTGATATTGAAAAACCGATATTGAAAAACCAATATTGAAAAACTTATTTCGAAAAACTGATATTGCAAAACCGATATTGGATCCGATATTAGAACCGATATTGAAATACCGATGTTGAAAAACAAATATTGAAAAACTGATATCGGAAAACTGATATTGAAAAACCGATATTGAATCCGATATTAGAACCGATATTCAAAAACCGATATTGGAGAGCAAATATTGAAAAACTGATATTGAAAAACCGATATTGAAAAACCGACATTGAATCCGATATTAGAACCGATATTCAAAAACCGATATTGAAAAACCGATATTGAAAAACCAATATTGAAAAACCAATATTGAAAAACTTATATCGAAAAACTGATATTGCAAAACCGATATTGAAAAACCGATATTGAAACCGATATTGCAAAACCGATATTGAAAAACCGATATTGAAAAACCAATATTGAAAACTTATATCGAAAAACTGATATTGCAAAACCGATATTGAATCCGATATTAGAACCGATATTGAAAAACCGATATTGTAAAGCACATATTGAAAAACTGATATCGAAAAACTGATTTTGAAAAACCGATATTGAAAAACCGATATTGAAAAACTGATATTGAAACCGATATTAGAACCGATATTGAAAAACCGATATTGAATAACAAATATTGAAAAACTGATATCGAAAAACTGATATTGAAAAACCGATATTGAAAAACCGATATTGAAAAACAAATATTGAAAAACTGATATCGAAAAACTGATATTGAAAAACAGATATTGAAAAACCGATATTAGAACCGGTATTGAAAAACCGATATTGAAAAACAAATATTGAAAAACTGATATCGAAAAACAAATATTGAAAAACTGATATCGAAAAACTGATATTGAAAAACAGATATTGAAAAACCGATATTGAAAAACCGATATTGAAACCGATATTGCAAAACCGATATTGAAAAACCGATATTGAAGAACCGATATTAGAACCTATATTCAAAAACCGATATTGGAGAACAAAATATTTTAAAAACTGATATTGAAAAACCGAGATTGAAAAACAAATATTGAAAAACCGATATTGAAAAACCGATATTGAAAAACTTATATCGAAAAACTGATATTGAAAAACCGATATTGAAAAACCGATATTGAAAAACAAATATTGAAAAACTGATATCGAAAACTGATATTGAAAAACCGATATTGAAACCGATATTAGAACCGATATTGAAAAACCGATATTGAAACCGATATTAGAACCGATATTGAAAAACAAATATTGAAAAACTGATATCGAAAAACTGATATTGAGAAACTGATATCGAAAAACCGATATTGAAAAACCTATATCGAAAAACTGATATTGCAAAACCGATATTGAATCCGATATTAGAACCGATATTAAAAAACCGATATTGTAAAGCAAATATTGAAAAACTGATATCGAAAAACTGATTTTGAAAAACCGATATTGAAAAACCGATATTGAAAAACTGATATTGAAACCGATATTAGAACCGATATTGAAAAACCGATATTGAATCCGATATTAGAACCGATATTCAAAAACCGATATTTGAGAACAAATATTGAAAAACTGATATTGAAAAACCGATATTGAAAAACAAATATTGAAAAACTGATATCGAAAAACTGATATTGAAAAACAGATATTGAAAAACCGATATTGAAAAACCTATATCGAATAACTGATATTGCAAAACCGATATTGAAAAACCGATATTGAATCCGATATTAGAACCGATATTAGAACCGATATTGAAAAACAAATATTGAGAAACTGATATCGAAAAACTGATATTGCAAAACCGATATTGAATCCGATATTAGAACCGATATTAAAAAACCGATATTGAAAAACCGATATTGAAAAACAAATATTGAAACACTGATATCGAAAAACTGATATTGAAAAACAGATATTGAAAAACCGATATTGAAAAACCTATATCGAATAACTGATATTGCAAAACCGATATTGAATCCGATATTAGAACCGATATTAGAACCGATATTCAAAAACCGATATTGAAAACCAAATATTGAAAAACCGATATTGAAAAACAAATATTGAAAAACTGATATTGAAACCGATATTAGAACCGATATTGAAAAACCGATATTGAAAAACAAATATTGAAAAACTGATATCGAAAAACTGATATTGAAAAACAGATATTGAAAAACCGATATTGAAAAACCTATATCGAATAACTGATATTGCGAAACCGATATTGAATCCGATATTAGAACCGATATTAGAACCGATATTCAAAAACCGATATTGAAAACCAAATATTGAAAAACCGATATTGAAAAACCGATATTGAATCCGATATTAGAACCGATATTCAAAAACCGATATTTGAGAACTAATATTGAAAAACTGATATTGAAAAACCGATATTGAAAAACAAATATTGAAAAACTGATATCGAAAAACTGATATTGAAAAACAGATATTGAAAAACCTATATCGAATAACTGATATTGCAAAACCGATATTGAAAAACCGATATTGAATCCGATATTAGAACCGATATTAGAACCGATATTGAAATACAAATATTGAGAAACTGATATCGAAAAACTGATATTGAAAAACCAATATTGAAAAACTTATTTCGAAAAACTGATATTGAAAAACCGATATTGAAAAACCGATATTGAAACCGATATTGCAAAACCGATATTGAAAAACCGATATTGAAAAACCAATATTGAAAAACCGATATTGAATCCGATATTAGAACCGATATTAGAACCGATATTGAAAAACAAATATTGAGAAACTGATATCGAAAAACTGATATTGCAAAACCGATATTGAATCCGATATTAGAACCGATATTAAAAAACCGATATTGAAAAACCGATATTGAAAAACAAATATTGAAACACTGATATCGAAAAACTGATATTGAAAAACAGATATTGAAAAACCGATATTGAAAAACCTATATCGAATAACTGATATTGCAAAACCGATATTGAATCCGATATTAGAACCGATATTAGAACCGATATTCAAAAACCGATATTGAAAACCAAATATTGAAAAACCGATATTGAAAAACAAATATTGAAAAACTGATATTGAAACCGATATTAGAACCGATATTGAAAAACCGATATTGAAAAACAAATATTGAAAAACTGATATCGAAAAACTGATATTGAAAAACCGATATTGAAAAACCGATATTGAAAAACAAATATTGAAAAACTGATATCGAAAACTGATATTGAAAAACCGATATTGAAACCGATATTAGAACCGATATTGAAAAACCGATATTGAAACCGATATTAGAACCGATATTGAAAAACAAATATTGAAAAACTGATATCGAAAAACTGATATTGAGAAACTGATATCGAAAAACCGATATTGAAAAACCTATATCGAAAAACTGATATTGCAAAACCGATATTGAATCCGATATTAGAACCGATATTAAAAAACCGATATTGTAAAGCAAATATTGAAAAACTGATATCGAAAAACTGATTTTGAAAAACCGATATTGAAAAACCGATATTGAAAAACTGATATTGAAACCGATATTAGAACCGATATTGAAAAACCGATATTGAATCCGATATTAGAACCGATATTCAAAAACCGATATTTGAGAACAAATATTGAAAAACTGATATTGAAAAACCGATATTGAAAAACAAATATTGAAAAACTGATATCGAAAAACTGATATTGAAAAACAGATATTGAAAAACCGATATTGAAAAACCTATATCGAATAACTGATATTGCAAAACCGATATTGAAAAACCGATATTGAATCCGATATTAGAACCGATATTAGAACCGATATTGAAAAACAAATATTGAGAAACTGATATCGAAAAACTGATATTGCAAAACCGATATTGAATCCGATATTAGAACCGATATTAAAAAACCGATATTGAAAAACCGATATTGAAAAACAAATATTGAAACACTGATATCGAAAAACTGATATTGAAAAACAGATATTGAAAAACCGATATTGAAAAACCTATATCGAATAACTGATATTGCAAAACCGATATTGAATCCGATATTAGAACCGATATTAGAACCGATATTCAAAAACCGATATTGAAAACCAAATATTGAAAAACCGATATTGAAAAACAAATATTGAAAAACTGATATTGAAACCGATATTAGAACCGATATTGAAAAACCGATATTGAAAAACAAATATTGAAAAACTGATATCGAAAAACTGATATTGAAAAACAGATATTGAAAAACCGATATTGAAAAACCTATATCGAATAACTGATATTGCGAAACCGATATTGAATCCGATATTAGAACCGATATTAGAACCGATATTCAAAAACCGATATTGAAAACCAAATATTGAAAAACCGATATTGAAAAACCGATATTGAATCCGATATTAGAACCGATATTCAAAAACCGATATTTGAGAACTAATATTGAAAAACTGATATTGAAAAACCGATATTGAAAAACAAATATTGAAAAACTGATATCGAAAAACTGATATTGAAAAACAGATATTGAAAAACCTATATCGAATAACTGATATTGCAAAACCGATATTGAAAAACCGATATTGAA
>NW_027485722.1:0-31901 GCF_050908995.1 Andrena cerasifolii
GTAAATAAATACAGAAAAATAGGTAAATAAAATAGAGAAAAATAGGGAAATAAATAGAGAAAAAGTAGGTAAATAAATAGAGAAAAAGTAGGTAAATAAAATAGAGAAAAAATAGGTAAATAAAGAGAGAAAAAATAGGTAAATTATCTAGAGAAAAAATAGGTAAATTATCTAGAGAAAAAATAGGTAAATAAATAGACAAAACAAAAGAGGTAAATAAATAGAGAAAAATAGGGAAATATATAGAGAAAAAATAGGTAAGTAAATAGAGAAAAAAGAGGTAAATAAATAGAGAAAAATAGGTAAATAAATAGATAAAAAATAGGTAAATAAAATAGAGAAAAATATAGGCAAATAAATAGAGAAAAATAGGTAAATTATCTAGAGAAAAAATAGGTAAATAAATAGAGAAAAATAGGTAAATAAACCAAACAAAAAAAGGTAAATAAAAAAATAGTTAAATAAAATAAAGAAAAAAATGGGTAAATAAACAGTGAAAAAAATAGGTAATGAAGTAGAGGAAACAAAGGAGGTAAATAAATACAGAAAAATGGGTAAATAAATAGAGAAAAAATAAGAGGTAAATAAATAGAGAAAAAATAGGGAAATATATAGAGAAAAAATAGGTAAGTAAATAGAGAAAAAGGAGGTAAATAAATAGAGAAAAATAGGTAAATATATAGATAAAAAATAGGTAAATAAAATAGAGAAAGATATAGGCAAATAAATAGAGAAAAAATAGGTAAATTATCTAGAGAAAAAATAGGTAAATAAATAGACAAAAAAAGAGGTAAATAAATAGAGAAAAATAGGGAAATATATAGAGAAAAAATAGGTAAGTAAATAGAGAAAAAAGTGGTAAATAAATAGAGAAAAATAGGGAAATATATAGAGAAAAAATAGGTAAATAACTAGAGAAAAATAGGGAAATAAATAGAG
Source organism: Andrena cerasifolii (assembly GCF_050908995.1). Lineage (NCBI taxonomy): Eukaryota > Metazoa > Arthropoda > Insecta > Hymenoptera > Andrenidae > Andrena > Andrena cerasifolii. The sequence goes on from NW_027485722.1 coordinate 940, forward strand.
AAAAAGTAGGTAAATAAATAGAGAAAAAGTAGGTAAATAAAATAGAGAAAAAATAGGTAAATAAATTAGAGAAAAAAATAGATAAATAAATTACAGGAAAAAATAGGTAAATAAACAGAGAAAAAATTGGTAAAGAAATTAGAGAAAAATAGGTGTATAAATAGAGAAAAATAGCTAAATAAATAGAGAAAAATAGCTAAATAAATCAAGGAAAAAAAGGTAAATAAAAAAATTGGTAAATAAATTAGAGGAAAAAATAGGTAACTAATCAGAGAAAAAATAGGTAAATAAATTAGAGAAAAGAATAGGCAAATAAATAGAGAAAAATAGGTAATGAAGTAGAGAAAACAAAGTAGGTATATAAATACAGAAAAAGGAGGTAAATAACTAGAGAAAAAATTGGTAAATAAATAGAGAAGACAAAAGAGGTAAATAAATAGAGAAAAAATAGGTAAATAAATAGAGAAAATATAGTTAAATTATCTAGAGAAAAAATAGGTGTATAAATATAGATAAATAGCTAAATAAATCAAAGAAAAAAAGGTAAATAAAAAATAGGTATATAAATTAAAGGAAAAAATAGGTAAATAAACAGAGAAAAAATAGGTAAATAAATGAGAGAAAAAAATAGGTAAATAAATAGAGAAAAATAGGTAAATAAATAGAGAAAAAAGAGGTAAATAAAATAGGGAAAAATAGGTAAATAAACAGAGAAAAATATGTAAATAAGTAGAGAAAACAGAAGAGGTAAATAATTAGAGAAAAAATACGAAAATAAATCGAGAAAAATAGGTAATGAAGTAGAGAAAACAAAGTAGGTTAATAAATACAGAAAAAGGCGGTAAATAACTAGAGAAAAAAATAGGTAAATAAATAGAGAAGACAAAAGAGGTAAATAAATAGAGAAAAAATAGGTAAATAAATAGAGAAAAAATAGTTAAATTATCTAGAGAAAAATAGGTGTATAAATATAGATAAATAGCTAAATAAATCAAAGAAAAAGAGGTAAATAAAAAATAGGTAAATAAATTAATGGAAAAAATAGGTAAATAAACAGAGAAAAACTAGGTAAATAAATGAGAGAAAAAAATAGGTAAATAAATAGAGAAAAATAGCTAAATAAATCAAGGAAAAAAAGGTAAATAAAAAAATTGGTAAATAAATTAGAGGAAAAAATAGGTAACTAATCAGAGAAAAAATAGGTAAATAAATTAGAGAAAAGAATAGGCAAATAAATAGAGAAAAATAGGTAATGAAGTAGAGAAAACAAAGTAGGTATATAAATACAGAAAAAGGAGGTAAATAACTAGAGAAAAAATTGGTAAATAAATAGAGAAGACAAAAGAGGTAAATAAATAGAGAAAAAATAGGTAAATAAATAGAGAAAATATAGTTAAATTATCTAGAGAAAAAATAGGTGTATAAATATAGATAAATAGCTAAATAAATCAAAGAAAAAAAGGTAAATAAAAAATAGGTATATAAATTAAAGGAAAAAATAGGTAAATAAACAGAGAAAAATAGGTAAATAAATGAGAGAAAAAAATAGGTAAATAAATAGAGAAAAATAGGTAAATAAATAGAGAAAAAAGAGGTAAATAAAATAGGGAAAAATAGGTAAATAAACAGAGAAAAATATGTAAATAAGTAGAGAAAACAGAAGAGGTAAATAATTAGAGAAAAAATACGAAAATAAATCGAGAAAAATAGGTAATGAAGTAGAGAAAACAAAGTAGGTTAATAAATACAGAAAAAGGCGGTAAATAACTAGAGAAAAAAATAGGTAAATAAATAGAGAAGACAAAAGAGGTAAATAAATAGAGAAAAAATAGGTAAATAAATAGAGAAAAAATAGTTAAATTATCTAGAGAAAAATAGGTGTATAAATATAGATAAATAGCTAAATAAATCAAAGAAAAAGAGGTAAATAAAAAATAGGTAAATAAATTAATGGAAAAAATAGGTAAATAAACAGAGAAAAACTAGGTAAATAAATGAGAGAAAAAAATAGGTAAATAAATAGAGAAAAATAGGTAAATAAATAGAGAAAAAAGAGGTAAATAAATACAGAAAAATAGGTAAATAAATAGATAAAAAATAGGTAAATAAAATAGAGAAAAATAGGGAAATAAATAGAGAAAAAGTAGGTAAATAAATAGAGAAAAAGTAGGTAAATAAAATAGAGAAAAAAATAGGTAAATAAAGAGAGAAAAAAAGGTAAATTATCTAGAGAAAAAATAGGTAAATTATCTAGAGAAAAAATAGGTAAGTAAATAGACAAAACAAATAAGGTAAATAAATAGAGAAAATAGGGAAATATATAGAGAAAAAATAGGTAAGTAAATAGAGAAAAAGGAGGTAAATAAATAGAGAAAAATAGGTAAATAAATAGATAAAAAATAGGTAAATAAAATAGAGAAAAATATAGGCAAATAAATAGAGAAAAATAGGTAAATTATCTAGAAAAAAAATAGGTAAATAAATAGAGAAAAATAGGTAAATAAACCAAACAAAAAAAGGTAAATAAAAAAATAGGTAAATAAAATAAAGAAAAAAATAGGCAAATAAATACACAAAAATAGGTAAATAAACTAGTGAAAAAATAGGTAAATAAATTAGAGAAAAAAATAGATAAATAAATAGAGAGAAAATAGGTGAATAAATAGAGAAAAATGTAAATAAATTAGAGAAAAAAATAGATAAATAAATTACAGGAAAAAATAGGTAAATAAACAGAGAAAAAATTGGTAAAGAAATTAGAGAAAAATAGGTGTATCAATAGAGAAAAATAGCTAAATAAATAGAGAAAAATAGCTAAATAAATCAAGGAAAAAAAGGTAAATAAAAAAATTGGTAAATAAATTAGAGGAAAAGATAGGTAACTAAACAGAGAAAAAATAGGTAAATAAATTAGAGAATAAAATAGGCAAATAAATAGAGAAAAATAGGTAATGAAGTAGAGAAAACAAAGTAGGTAAATGAATACAGAAAAAGGAGGTAAATAACTAGAGAAAAAATAGGTAAATAAATAGAGAAGACAAAAGAGGTAAATAAATAGATAAAAAATAGGTAAATAAAATAGAGAAAAATATAGGCAAATAAATAGAGAAAAATAGGTAAATTATCTAGAGAAAAAATAGGTAAATAAATAGAGAAAAATAGGTAAATAAACCAAACAAAAAAAGGTAAATAAAAAAATAGTTAAATAAAATAAAGAAAAAAATGGGTAAATAAACAGTGAAAAAAATAGGTAATGAAGTAGAGGAAACAAAGGAGGTAAATAAATACAGAAAAATGGGTAAATAAATAGAGAAAAAATAAGAGGTAAATAAATAGAGAAAAAATAGGGAAATATATAGAGAAAAAATAGGTAAGTAAATAGAGAAAAAGGAGGTAAATAAATAGAGAAAAATAGGTAAATATATAGATAAAAAATAGGTAAATAAAATAGAGAAAGATATAGGCAAATAAATAGAGAAAAAATAGGTAAATTATCTAGAGAAAAAATAGGTAAATAAATAGACAAAAAAAGAGGTAAATAAATAGAGAAAAATAGGGAAATATATAGAGAAAAAATAGGTAAGTAAATAGAGAAAAAAGTGGTAAATAAATAGAGAAAAATAGGGAAATATATAGAGAAAAAATAGGTAAATAACTAGAGAAAAATAGGGAAATAAATAGAGAAAAAGTAGGTAAATAAATAGAGAAAAAGTAGGTAAATAAAATAGAGAAAAAATAGGTAAATAAATTAGAGAAAAAAATAGATAAATAAATTACAGGAAAAAATAGGTAAATAAACAGAGAAAAAATTGGTAAAGAAATTAGAGAAAAATAGGTGTATAAATAGAGAAAAATAGCTAAATAAATAGAGAAAAATAGCTAAATAAATCAAGGAAAAAAAGGTAAATAAAAAAATTGGTAAATAAATTAGAGGAAAAAATAGGTAACTAATCAGAGAAAAAATAGGTAAATAAATTAGAGAAAAGAATAGGCAAATAAATAGAGAAAAATAGGTAATGAAGTAGAGAAAACAAAGTAGGTATATAAATACAGAAAAAGGAGGTAAATAACTAGAGAAAAAATTGGTAAATAAATAGAGAAGACAAAGGAGGTAAATAAATAGAGAAAAAATAGGTAAATAAATAGAGAAAATATAGTTAAATTATCTAGAGAAAAAATAGGTGTATAAATATAGATAAATAGCTAAATAAATCAAAGAAAAAAAGGTAAATAAAAAATAGGTATATAAATTAAAGGAAAAAATAGGTAAATAAACAGAGAAAAAATAGGTAAATAAATGAGAGAAAAAAATAGGTAAATAAATAGAGAAAAATAGGTAAATAAATAGAGAAAAAAGAGGTAAATAAAATAGGGAAAAATAGGTAAATAAACAGAGAAAAATATGTAAATAAGTAGAGAAAACAGAAGAGGTAAATAATTAGAGAAAAAATACGAAAATAAATCGAGAAAAATAGGTAATGAAGTAGAGAAAACAAAGTAGGTTAATAAATACAGAAAAAGGCGGTAAATAACTAGAGAAAAAAATAGGTAAATAAATAGAGAAGACAAAAGAGGTAAATAAATAGAGAAAAAATAGGTAAATAAATAGAGAAAAAATAGTTAAATTATCTAGAGAAAAATAGGTGTATAAATATAGATAAATAGCTAAATAAATCAAAGAAAAAGAGGTAAATAAAAAATAGGTAAATAAATTAATGGAAAAAATAGGTAAATAAACAGAGAAAAACTAGGTAAATAAATGAGAGAAAAAAATAGGTAAATAAATAGAGAAAAATAGCTAAATAAATCAAGGAAAAAAAGGTAAATAAAAAAATTGGTAAATAAATTAGAGGAAAAAATAGGTAACTAATCAGAGAAAAAATAGGTAAATAAATTAGAGAAAAGAATAGGCAAATAAATAGAGAAAAATAGGTAATGAAGTAGAGAAAACAAAGTAGGTATATAAATACAGAAAAAGGAGGTAAATAACTAGAGAAAAAATTGGTAAATAAATAGAGAAGACAAAAGAGGTAAATAAATAGAGAAAAAATAGGTAAATAAATAGAGAAAATATAGTTAAATTATCTAGAGAAAAAATAGGTGTATAAATATAGATAAATAGCTAAATAAATCAAAGAAAAAAAGGTAAATAAAAAATAGGTATATAAATTAAAGGAAAAAATAGGTAAATAAACAGAGAAAAATAGGTAAATAAATGAGAGAAAAAAATAGGTAAATAAATAGAGAAAAATAGGTAAATAAATAGAGAAAAAAGAGGTAAATAAATAGAGAAAAAGTAGGTAAATAAAATAGAGAAAAAATAGGTAAATAAATTAGAGAAAAAAATAGATAAATAAATTACAGGAAAAAATAGGTAAATAAACAGAGAAAAAATTGGTAAAGAAATTAGAGAAAAATGGGTGTATAAATAGAGAAAAATAGCTAAATAAATAGAGAAAAATAGCTAAATAAATCAAGGAAAAAAAGGTAAATAAAAAAATTGGTAAATAAATTAGAGGAAAAAATAGGTAACTAATCAGAGAAAAAATAGGTAAATAAATTAGAGAAAAGAATAGGCAAATAAATAGAGAAAAATAGGTAATGAAGTAGAGAAAACAAAGTAGGTATATAAATACAGAAAAAGGAGGTAAATAACTAGAGAAAAAATTGGTAAATAAATAGAGAAGACAAAAGAGGTAAATAAATAGAGAAAAAATAGGTAAATAAATAGAGAAAATATAGTTAAATTATCTAGAGAAAAAATAGGTGTATAAATATAGATAAATAGCTAAATAAATCAAAGAAAAAAAGGTAAATAAAAAATAGGTATATAAATTAAAGGAAAAAATAGGTAAATAAACAGAGAAAAAATAGGTAAATAAATGAGAGAAAAAAATAGGTAAATAAATAGAGAAAAATAGGTAAATAAATAGAGAAAAAAGAGGTAAATAAAATAGGGAAAAATAGGTAAATAAACAGAGAAAAATATGTAAATAAGTAGAGAAAACAGAAGAGGTAAATAATTAGAGAAAAAATACGAAAATAAATCGAGAAAAATAGGTAATGAAGTAGAGAAAACAAAGTAGGTTAATAAATACAGAAAAAGGCGGTAAATAACTAGAGAAAAAAATAGGTAAATAAATAGAGAAGACAAAAGAGGTAAATAAATAGAGAAAAAATAGGTAAATAAATAGAGAAAAAATAGTTAAATTATCTAGAGAAAAATAGGTGTATAAATATAGATAAATAGCTAAATAAATCAAAGAAAAAGAGGTAAATAAAAAATAGGTAAATAAATTAATGGAAAAAATAGGTAAATAAACAGAGAAAAACTAGGTAAATAAATGAGAGAAAAAAATAGGTAAATAAATAGAGAAAAATAGCTAAATAAATCAAGGAAAAAAAGGTAAATAAAAAAATTGGTAAATAAATTAGAGGAAAAAATAGGTAACTAATCAGAGAAAAAATAGGTAAATAAATTAGAGAAAAGAATAGGCAAATAAATAGAGAAAAATAGGTAATGAAGTAGAGAAAACAAAGTAGGTATATAAATACAGAAAAAGGAGGTAAATAACTAGAGAAAAAATTGGTAAATAAATAGAGAAGACAAAAGAGGTAAATAAATAGAGAAAAAATAGGTAAATAAATAGAGAAAATATAGTTAAATTATCTAGAGAAAAAATAGGTGTATAAATATAGATAAATAGCTAAATAAATCAAAGAAAAAAAGGTAAATAAAAAATAGGTATATAAATTAAAGGAAAAAATAGGTAAATAAACAGAGAAAAATAGGTAAATAAATGAGAGAAAAAAATAGGTAAATAAATAGAGAAAAATAGGTAAATAAATAGAGAAAAAAGAGGTAAATAAAATAGGGAAAAATAGGTAAATAAACAGAGAAAAATATGTAAATAAGTAGAGAAAACAGAAGAGGTAAATAATTAGAGAAAAAATACGAAAATAAATCGAGAAAAATAGGTAATGAAGTAGAGAAAACAAAGTAGGTTAATAAATACAGAAAAAGGCGGTAAATAACTAGAGAAAAAAATAGGTAAATAAATAGAGAAGACAAAAGAGGTAAATAAATAGAGAAAAAATAGGTAAATAAATAGAGAAAAAATAGTTAAATTATCTAGAGAAAAATAGGTGTATAAATATAGATAAATAGCTAAATAAATCAAAGAAAAAGAGGTAAATAAAAAATAGGTAAATAAATTAATGGAAAAAATAGGTAAATAAACAGAGAAAAACTAGGTAAATAAATGAGAGAAAAAAATGGGTAAATAAATAGAGAAAAATAGGTAAATAAATAGAGAAAAAAGAGGTAAATAAATACAGAAAAATAGGTAAATAAATAGATAAAAAATAGGTAAATAAAATAGAGAAAAATAGGGAAATAAATAGAGAAAAAGTAGGTAAATAAATAGAGAAAAAGTAGGTAAATAAAATAGAGAAAAAATAGGTAAATAAAGAGAGAAAAAAAGGTAAATTATCTAGAGAAAAAATAGGTAAATTATCTAGAGAAAAAATAGGTAAGTAAATAGACAAAACAAATAAGGTAAATAAATAGAGAAAATAGGGAAATATATAGAGAAAAAATAGGTAAGTAAATAGAGAAAAAGGAGGTAAATAAATAGAGAAAAATAGGTAAATAAATAGATAAAAAATAGGTAAATAAAATAGAGAAAAATATAGGCAAATAAATAGAGAAAAATAGGTAAATTATCTAGAGAAAAAATAGGTAAATAAATAGAGAAAAATAGGTAAATAAACCAAACAAAAAAAGGTAAATAAAAAAATAGGTAAATAAAATAAAGAAAAAAATAGGCAAATAAATACACAAAAATAGGTAAATAAACTAGTGAAAAAATAGGTAAATAAATTAGAGAAAAAAATAGATAAATAAATAGAGAGAAAATAGGTGAATAAATAGAGAAAAATGTAAATAAATTAGAGAAAAAAATAGATAAATAAATTACAGGAAAAAATAGGTAAATAAACAGAGAAAAAATTGGTAAAGAAATTAGAGAAAAATAGGTGTATCAATAGAGAAAAATAGCTAAATAAATAGAGAAAAATAGCTAAATAAATCAAGGAAAAAAAGGTAAATAAAAAAATTGGTAAATAAATTAGAGGAAAAGATAGGTAACTAAACAGAGAAAAAATAGGTAAATAAATTAGAGAATAAAATAGGCAAATAAATAGAGAAAAATAGGTAATGAAGTAGAGAAAACAAAGTAGGTAAATAAATACAGAAAAAGGAGGTAAATAACTAGAGAAAAAATAGGTAAATAAATAGAGAAGACAAAAGAGGTAAATAAATAGAGAAAAAATAGGTAAGTAAATGGAGAAAATATAGTTAAATTATCTAGAGAAAAAATAGGTGTATAAATATAGATAAATAGCTAAATAAATCAAAGAAAAAAAGGTAAATAAAAAATAGGTAAATAAATTAAAGGAAAAAATAGGTAAATAAACAGAGAAAAAATAGGTAAATAAATGAGAGAAAAAAATAGGTAAATAAATAGAGAAAAATAGGTAAATAAATAGAGAAAGAAGAGGTAAATAAAATAGGGAAAAATAGGTAAATAAACAGAGAAAAATATGTAAATAAGTAGAGAAAACAAAAGAGGTAAATAATTAGAGAAAAAATAGGAAAATAAATCGAGAAAAATGGGTAATGAAGTAGAGAAAACAAAGTAGGTAAATAAATACAGAAAAAGGAGGTAAATAACTAGAGAAAAAATAGGTAAATAAATAGAGAAGACAAAAGAGGTAAAATATCTAGAGAAAAAATAGGTGTATAAATAGAGATAAATAGCTAAATAAATAAAAAAAAAAAGGTAAATAAAAATGGGTAAATAAATTAAAGGAAAAAATAGGTAAATAAACAGAGAAAAAATAGGTAAATAAATGAGAGAAAGAAATTGGTAAATAACTAGAGAAAAAATAGGTAAATAAATAGAGAAAATGTAGGTAAATAAAATAGAGAAAAATAGGTAAATAAACAGAGAAAAAATAGGTAAATAAATTAGAGAAAAAATAGATAAAGAAATAGTGAAAAATAGGTAATGAAGTAGAGAATACAAAGTAGGTAAATAAATACTGAAAAAGAGGTAAATAACTAGAGAAAAGTAGGTAAATAAATAGAGAAAACAAAAGAGGTAAATAAATAGAGAAAAAATAGGGAAATATATAGAGAAAAAATAGGTAAATAAATAGACAAAAATGAGGTAAATAAATAGAGAAAAATAGGGAAATATATAGAGAAAAAAGAGGTAAATAACTAGAGAAAAATAGGGAAATAAATAGAGAAAAAGTAGGTAAATAAATAGAGAAAAAGTAGGTAAATAAAATAGAGAAAAAATAGGTAAATAAAGAGAGAAAAATAGGTAAATTATCTAGAGAAAAAATAGGTAAATAAATAGACAAAACAAATAAGGTAAATAAATAGAGAAAAATAGGTAATGAAGTAGAGAAAACAAAGTAGGTAAATAAATACAGAAAAAGGAGGTAAATAACTAGAGAAAAAATAGGTAAATAAATAGAGAAGACAAAAGAGGTAAATAAATAGAGAAAAAATAGGTAAATAAATAGAGAAAAAGTAGGTAAATAAAATAGAGAAAAAATAGGTAAATAAATTAGTGAAAAAAATAGATAAATAAATTACAGGAAAAAATAGGTAAATAAACAGAGAAAAAATTGGTAAAGAAATTAGAGAAAAATCGGTGTATAAATAGAGAAAAATAGCTAAATAAATAGAGAAAAATAGCTAAATAAATCAAGGAAAAAAAGGTAAATAAAAAAATTGGTAAATAAATTAGAGGAAAAAATAGGTAACTAAACAGAGAAAAAATAGGTAAATAAATTAGAGAAAAAAATAGGCAAATAAATAGAGAAAAATAGGTAATGAAGTAGAGAAAACAAAGTAGGTAAATAAATACAGAAAAAGGAGGTAAATAACTAGAGAAAAAATTGGTAAATAAATAGAGAAGACAAAAGAGGTAAATAAATAGAGAAAAAATAGGTAATAAATAGAGAAAATATAGCTAAATTATCTAGAGAAAAAATAGGTGTATAAATATAGATAAATAGCTAAATAAATCAAAGAAAAAAAGGTAAATAAAAAATAGGTATATAAATTAAAGGAAAAAATAGGTAAATAAACAGAGAAAAAATAGGTAAATAAATAGAGAAAAAAGAGGTAAATAAAATAGGGAAAAATAGGTAAATAAATAGAGAAAAATAGGTAATGAAGTAGAGAAAACAAAGTAGGTAAATAAATACAGAAAAAGGAGGTAAATAACTAGAGAAAAAATAGGTAAATAAATAGAGAAGACAAAAGAGGTAAATAAATAGAGAAAAAATAGGTAAATAAATGGAGAAAATATAGTTAAATTATCTAGAGAAAAAATAGGTGTATAAATATAGATAAATAGCTAAATAAATCAAAGAAAAAAAGGTAAATAAAAAATAGGTAAATAAATTAAAGGAAAAAATAGGTAAATAAACAGAGAAAAAATAGGTAAATAAATGAGAGAAAAAAATAGGTTAATAAATAGAGAAAAATAGGTAAATAAATAGAGAAAGAAGAGGTAAATAAAATAGGGAAAAATAGGTAAATAAACAGAGAAAAATATGTAAATAAGTAGAGAAAACAAAAGAGGTAAATAATTAGAGAAAAAATAGGAAAATAAATCGAGAAAAATGGGTAATGAAGTAGAGAAAACAAAGTAGGTAAATAAATACAGAAAAAGGAGGTAAATAACTAGAGAAAAAATAGGTAAATAAATAGAGAAGACAAAAGAGGTAAAATATCTAGAGAAAAAATAGGTGTATAAATAGAGATAAATAGCTAAATAAATAAAAAAAAAAGGTAAATAAAAATGGGTAAATAAATTAAAGGAAAAAATAGGTAAATAAACAGAGAAAAAATAGGTAAATAAATGAGAGAAAGAAATTGGTAAATAACTAGAGAAAAAATAGGTAAATAAATAGAGAAAATGTAGGTAAATAAAATAGAGAAAAATAGGTAAATAAACAGAGAAAAAATAGGTAAATAAATTAGAGAAAAAATAGATAAAGAAATAGTGAAAAATAGGTAATGAAGTAGAGAATACAAAGTAGGTAAATAAATACTGAAAAAGAGGTAAATAACTAGAGAAAAGTAGGTAAATAAATAGAGAAAACAAAAGAGGTAAATAAATAGAGAAAAAATAGGGAAATATATAGAGAAAAAATAGGTAAATAAATAGACAAAAAAGAGGTAAATAAATAGAGAAAAATAGGGAAATATATAGAGAAAAAAGAGGTAAATAACTAGAGAAAAATAGGTAAATAAATAGAGAAAAAATAGGTAAGTAAATGGAGAAAATATAGTTAAATTATCTAGAGAAAAAATAGGTGTATAAATATAGATAAATAGCTAAATAAATCAAAGAAAAAAAGGTAAATAAAAAATAGGTAAATAAATTAAAGGAAAAAATAGGTAAATAAACAGAGAAAAAATAGGTAAATAAATGAGAGAAAAAAATAGGTAAATAAATAGAGAAAAATAGGTAAATAAATAGAGAAAGAAGAGGTAAATAAAATAGGGAAAAATAGGTAAATAAACAGAGAAAAATATGTAAATAAGTAGAGAAAACAAAAGAGGTAAATAATTAGAGAAAAAATAGGAAAATAAATCGAGAAAAATGGGTAATGAAGTAGAGAAAACAAAGTAGGTAAATAAATACAGAAAAAGGAGGTAAATAACTAGAGAAAAAATAGGTAAATAAATAGAGAAGACCAAAGAGGTAAAATATCTAGAGAAAAAATAGGTGTATAAATAGAGATAAATAGCTAAATAAATAAAAAAAAAAAGGTAAATAAAAATGGGTAAATAAATTAAAGGAAAAAATAGGTAAATAAACAGAGAAAAAATAGGTAAATAAATGAGAGAAAGAAATTGGTAAATAACTAGAGAAAAAATAGGTAAATAAATAGAGAAAATGTAGGTAAATAAAATAGAGAAAAATAGGTAAATAAACAGAGAAAAAATAGGTAAATAAATTAGAGAAAAAATAGATAAAGAAATAGTGAAAAATAGGTAATGAAGTAGAGAATACAAAGTAGGTAAATAAATACTGAAAAAGAGGTAAATAACTAGAGAAAAGTAGGTAAATAAATAGAGAAAACAAAAGAGGTAAATAAATAGAGAAAAAATAGGGAAATATATAGAGAAAAAATAGGTAAATAAATAGACAAAAATGAGGTAAATAAATAGAGAAAAATAGGGAAATATATAGAGAAAAAAGAGGTAAATAACTAGAGAAAAATAGGGAAATAAATAGAGAAAAAGTAGGTAAATAAATAGAGAAAAAGTAGGTAAATAAAATAGAGAAAAAAATAGGTAATAAAGAGAGAAAAATAGGTAAATTATCTAGAGAAAAAATAGGTAAATAAATAGACAAAACAAATAAGGTAAATAAATAGAGAAAAATAGGTAATGAAGTAGAGAAAACAAAGTAGGTAAATAAATACAGAAAAAGGAGGTAAATAACTAGAGAAAAAATAGGTAAATAAATAGAGAAGACAAAAGAGGTAAATAAATAGAGAAAAAATAGGTAAATAAATAGAGAAAAAGTAGGTAAATAAAATAGAGAAAAAATAGGTAAATAAATTAGTGAAAAAAATAGATAAATAAATTACAGGAAAAAATAGGTAAATAAACAGAGAAAAAATTGGTAAAGAAATTAGAGAAAAATCGGTGTATAAATAGAGAAAAATAGCTAAATAAATAGAGAAAAATAGCTAAATAAATCAAGGAAAAAAAGGTAAATAAAAAAATTGGTAAATAAATTAGAGGAAAAAATAGGTAACTAAACAGAGAAAAAATAGGTAAATAAATTAGAGAAAAAAATAGGCAAATAAATAGAGAAAAATAGGTAATGAAGTAGAGAAAACAAAGTAGGTAAATAAATACAGAAAAAGGAGGTAAATAACTAGAGAAAAAATTGGTAAATAAATAGAGAAGACAAAAGAGGTAAATAAATAGAGAAAAAATAGGTAATAAATAGAGAAAATATAGCTAAATTATCTAGAGAAAAAATAGGTGTATAAATATAGATAAATAGCTAAATAAATCAAAGAAAAAAAGGTAAATAAAAAATAGGTATATAAATTAAAGGAAAAAATAGGTAAATAAACAGAGAAAAAATAGGTAAATAAATAGAGAAAAAAGAGGTAAATAAAATAGGGAAAAATAGGTAAATAAATAGAGAAAAATAGGTAATGAAGTAGAGAAAACAAAGTAGGTAAATAAATACAGAAAAAGGAGGTAAATAACTAGAGAAAAAATAGGTAAATAAATAGAGAAGACAAAAGAGGTAAATAAATAGAGAAAAAATAGGTAAATAAATGGAGAAAATATAGTTAAATTATCTAGAGAAAAAATAGGTGTATAAATATAGATAAATAGCTAAATAAATCAAAGAAAAAAAGGTAAATAAAAAATAGGTAAATAAATTAAAGGAAAAAATAGGTAAATAAACAGAGAAAAAATAGGTAAATAAATGAGAGAAAAAAATAGGTTAATAAATAGAGAAAAATAGGTAAATAAATAGAGAAAGAAGAGGTAATAAAATAGGGAAAAATAGGTAAATAAACAGAGAAAAATATGTAAATAAGTAGAGAAAACAAAAGAGGTAAATAATTAGAGAAAAAATAGGAAAATAAATCGAGAAAAATGGGTAATGAAGTAGAGAAAACAAAGTAGGTAAATAAATACAGAAAAAGGAGGTAAATAACTAGAGAAAAAATAGGTAAATAAATAGAGAAGACAAAAGAGGTAAAATATCTAGAGAAAAAATAGGTGTATAAATAGAGATAAATAGCTAAATAAATAAAAAAAAAAGGTAAATAAAAATGGGTAAATAAATTAAAGGAAAAAATAGGTAAATAAACAGAGAAAAAATAGGTAAATAAATGAGAGAAAGAAATTGGTAAATAACTAGAGAAAAAATAGGTAAATAAATAGAGAAAATGTAGGTAAATAAAATAGAGAAAAATAGGTAAATAAACAGAGAAAAAATAGGTAAATAAATTAGAGAAAAAAATAGATAAAGAAATAGTGAAAAATAGGTAATGAAGTAGAGAATACAAAGTAGGTAAATAAATACTGAAAAAGAGGTAAATAACTAGAGAAAAGTAGGTAAATAAATAGAGAAAACAAAAGAGGTAAATAAATAGAGAAAAAATAGGGAAATATATAGAGAAAAAATAGGTAAATAAATAGACAAAAAAGAGGTAAATAAATAGAGAAAAATAGGGAAATATATAGAGAAAAAAGAGGTAAATAACTAGAGAAAAATAGGGAAATAAATAGAGAAAAAGTAGGTAAATAAATAGAGAAAAAGTAGGTAAATAAAATAGAGAAAAAATAGGTAAATAAAGAGAGAAAAATAGGTAAATTATCTAGAGAAAAAATAGGTAAATAAATAGACAAAACAAATAAGGTAAATAAATAGAGAAAAATAGGTAATGAAGTAGAGAAAACAAAGTAGGTAAATAAATACAGAAAAAGGAGGTAAATAACTAGAGAAAAAATAGGTAAATAAATAGAGAAGACAAAAGAGGTAAATAAATAGAGAAAAAATAGGTAAATAAATAGAGAAAAAGTAGGTAAATAAAATAGAGAAAAAATAGGTAAATAAATTAGTGAAAAAAATAGATAAATAAATTACAGGAAAAAATAGGTAAATAAACAGAGAAAAAATTGGTAAAGAAATTAGAGAAAAATCGGTGTATAAATAGAGAAAAATAGCTATATAAATAGAGAAAAATAGCTAAATAAATCAAGGAAAAAAAGGTAAATAAAAAAATTGGTAAATAAATTAGAGGAAAAAATAGGTAACTAAACAGAGAAAAAATAGGTAAATAAATTAGAGAAAAAAATAGGCAAATAAATAGAGAAAAATAGGTAATGAAGTAGAGAAAACAAAGTAGGTAAATAAATACAGAAAAAGGAGGTAAATAACTAGAGAAAAAATTGGTAAATAAATAGAGAAGACAAAAGAGGTAAATAAATAGAGAAAAAATAGGTAATAAATAGAGAAAATATAGTTAAATTATCTAGAGAAAAAATAGGTGTATAAATATAGATAAATAGCTAAATAAATCAAAGAAAAAAAGGTAAATAAAAAATAGGTATATAAATTAAAGGAAAAAATAGGTAAATAAACAGAGAAAAAATAGGTAAATAAATAGAGAAAAAAGAGGTAAATAAAATAGGGAAAAATAGGTAAATAAACAGAGAAAAATATGTAAATAAGTAGAGAAAACAGAAGAGGTAAATAATTAGAGAAAAAATACGAAAATAAATCGAGAAAAATAGGTAGTGAAGTAGAGAAAACAAAGTAGGTTAATAAATACAGAAAAAGGAGGTAAATAACTAGAGAAAAAAATAGGTAAATAAATAGAGAAGACAAAAGAGGTAAATAAATAGAGAAAAAATAAGTAAATAAATAGAGAAAAAATAGTTAAATTATCTAGAGAAAAATAGGTGTATAAATATAGATAAATAGCTAAATAAATCAAAGAAAAAGAGGTAAATAAAAAATAGGTAAATAAATTAAAGGAAAAAATAGGTAAATAAACAGAGAAAAAATAGGTAAATAAATGAGAGAAAAAAATAGGTAAATAAATAGAGAAAAATAGGTAAATAAATAGAGAAAAAAGAGGTAAATAAAATAGGGAAAAATAGGTAAATAAACAGAGAAAAATATGTAAATAAGTAGAGAAAACAGAAGAGGTAAATAATTAGAGAAAAAATACGAAAATAAATCGAGAAAAATAGGTAATGAAGTAGAGAAAACAAAGTAGGTTAATAAATACAGAAAAAGGCGGTAAATAACTAGAGAAAAAAATAGGTAAATAAATAGAGAAGACAAAAGAGGTAAATAAATAGAGAAAAAATAGGTAAATAAATAGAGAAAAAATAGTTAAATTATCTAGAGAAAAATAGGTGTATAAATATAGATAAATAGCTAAATAAATCAAAGAAAAAGAGGTAAATAAAAAATAGGTAAATAAATTAATGGAAAAAATAGGTAAATAAACAGAGAAAAACTAGGTAAATAAATGAGAGAAAAAAATAGGTAAATAAATAGAGAAAAATAGGTAAATAAATAGAGAAAAAAGAGGTAAATAAATACAGAAAAATAGGTAAATAAATAGATAAAAAATAGGTAAATAAAATAGAGAAAAATAGGGAAATAAATAGAGAAAAAGTAGGTAAATAAATAGAGAAAAAGTAGGTAAATAAAATAGAGAAAAAATAGGTAAATAAAGAGAGAAAAAAAAGGTAAATTATCTAGAGAAAAAATAGGTAAATTATCTAGAGAAAAAATAGGTAAGTAAATAGACAAAACAAATAAGGTAAATAAATAGAGAAAATAGGGAAATATATAGAGAAAAAATAGGTAAGTAAATAGAGAAAAAGGAGGTAAATAAATAGAGAAAAATAGGTAAATAAATAGATAAAAAATAGGTAAATAAAATAGAGAAAAATATAGGCAAATAAATAGAGAAAAATAGGTAAATTATCTAGAGAAAAAATAGGTAAATAAATAGAGAAAAATAGGTAAATAAACCAAACAAAAAAAGGTAAATAAAAAAATAGGTAAATAAAATAAAGAAAAAAATAGGCAAATAAATACACAAAAATAGGTAAATAAACTAGTGAAAAAATAGGTAAATAAATTAGAGAAAAAAATAGATAAATAAATAGAGAGAAAATAGGTGAATAAATAGAGAAAAATGTAAATAAATTAGAGAAAAAAATAGATAAATAAATTACAGGAAAAAATAGGTAAATAAACAGAGAAAAAATTGGTAAAGAAATTAGAGAAAAATAGGTGTATCAATAGAGAAAAATAGCTAAATAAATAGAGAAAAATAGCTAAATAAATCAAGGAAAAAAAGGTAAATAAAAAAATTGGTAAATAAATTAGAGGAAAAGATAGGTAACTAAACAGAGAAAAAATAGGTAAATAAATTAGAGAATAAAATAGGCAAATAAATAGAGAAAAATAGGTAATGAAGTAGAGAAAACAAAGTAGGTAAATAAATACAGAAAAAGGAGGTAAATAACTAGAGAAAAAATAGGTAAATAAATAGAGAAGACAAAAGAGGTAAATAAATAGAGAAAAAATAGGTAAATAAATGGAGAAAATATAGTTAAATTATCTAGAGAAAAATAGGTGTATAAATATAGATAAATAGCTAAATAAATCAAAGAAAAAAAGGTAAATAAAAAATAGGTAAATAAATTAAAGGAAAAAATAGGTAAATAAACAGAGAAAAAATAGGTAAATAAATGAGAGAAAAAAATAGGTAAATAAATAGAGAAAAATAGGTAAATAAATAGAGAAAGAAGAGGTAAATAAAATAGGGAAAAATAGGTAAATAAACAGAGAAAAATATGTAAATAAGTAGAGAAAACAAAAGAGGTAAATAATTAGAGAAAAAATAGGAAAATAAATCGAGAAAAATGGGTAATGAAGTAGAGAAAACAAAGTAGGTAAATAAATACAGAAAAAGGAGGTAAATAACTAGAGAAAAAATAGGTAAATAAATAGAGAAGACAAAAGAGGTAAAATATCTAGAGAAAAAATAGGTGTATAAATAGAGATAAATAGCTGAATAAATAAAAAAAAAAAGGTAAATAAAAATGGGTAAATAAATTAAAGGAAAAAATAGGTAAATAAACAGAGAAAATAAATAGGTAAATAAATGAGAGAAAGAAATTGGTAAATAACTAGAGAAAAAATAGGTAAATAAATAGAGAAAATGTAGGTAAATAAAATAGAGAAAAATAGGTAAATAAACAGAGAAAAAATAGGTAAATAAATTAGAGAAAAAATAGATAAAGAAATAGTGAAAAATAGGTAATGAAGTAGAGAATACAAAGTAGGTAAATAAATACTGAAAAAGAGGTAAATAACTAGAGAAAAGTAGGTAAATAAATAGAGAAAACAAAAGAGGTAAATAAATAGAGAAAAAATAGGGAAATATATAGAGAAAAAATAGGTAAATAAATAGACAAAAAAGAGGTAAATAAATAGAGAAAAATAGGGAAATATATAGAGAAAAAAGAGGTAAATAACTAGAGAAAAATAGGGAAATAAATAGAGAAAAAGTAGGTAAATAAATAGAGAAAAAGTAGGTAAATAAAATAGAGAAAAAATAGGTAAATAAAGAGAGAAAAATAGGTAAATTATCTAGAGAAAAAATAGGTAAATAAATAGACAAAACAAATAAGGTAAATAAATAGAGAAAAATAGGTAATGAAGTAGAGAAAACAAAGTAGGTAAATAAATACAGAAAAAGGAGGTAAATAACTAGAGAAAAAATAGGTAAATAAATAGAGAAGACAAAAGAGGTAAATAAATAGAGAAAAAATAGGTAAATAAATAGAGAAAAAGTAGGTAAATAAAATAGAGAAAAAATAGGTAAATAAATTAGTGAAAAAAATAGATAAATAAATTACAGGAAAAAATAGGTAAATAAACAGAGAAAAAATTGGTAAAGAAATTAGAGAAAAATCGGTGTATAAATAGAGAAAAATAGCTAAATAAATAGAGAAAAATAGCTAAATAAATCAAGGAAAAAAAGGTAAATAAAAAAATTGGTAAATAAATTAGAGGAAAAAATAGGTAACTAAACAGAGAAAAAATAGGTAAATAAATTAGAGAAAAAAATAGGCAAATAAATAGAGAAAAATAGGTAATGAAGTAGAGAAAACAAAGTAGGTAAATAAATACAGAAAAAGGAGGTAAATAACTAGAGAAAAAATTGGTAAATAAATAGAGAAGACAAAAGAGGTAAATAAATAGAGAAAAAATAGGTAATAAATAGAGAAAATATAGTTAAATTATCTAGAGAAAAAATAGGTGTATAAATATAGATAAATAGCTAAATAAATCAAAGAAAAAAAGGTAAATAAAAAATAGGTATATAAATTAAAGGAAAAAATAGGTAAATAAACAGAGAAAAAATAGGTAAATAAATGAGAGAAAAAAATAGGTAAATAAATAGAGAAAAATAGGTAAATAAATAGAGAAAAAAGAGGTAAATAAATACAGAAAAATAGGTAAATAAATAGATAAAAAATAGGTAAATAAAATAGAGAAAAATAGGGAAATAAATAGAGAAAAAGTAGGTAAATAAATAGAGAAAAAGTAGGTAAATAAAATAGAGAAAAAATAGGTAAATAAAGAGAGAAAAAAAGGTAAATTATCTAGAGAAAAAATAGGTAAATTATCTAGAGAAAAAATAGGTAAGTAAATAGACAAAACAAATAAGGTAAATAAATAGAGAAAATAGGGAAATATATAGAGAAAAAATAGGTAAGTAAAGAGAGAAAAAGGAGGTAAATAAATAGAGAAAAATAGGTAAATAAATAGATAAAAAATAGGTAAATAAAATAGAGAAAAATATAGGCAAATAAATAGAGAAAAATAGGTAAATTATCTAGAGAAAAAATAGGTAAATAAATAGAGAAAAATAGGTAAATAAACCAAACAAAAAAAGGTAAATAAAAAAATAGGTAAATAAAATAAAGAAAAAAATAGGCAAATAAATACACAAAAATAGGTAAATAAACTAGTGAAAAAATAGGTAAATAAATTAGAGAAAAAAATAGATAAATAAATAGAGAGAAAATAGGTGAATAAATAGAGAAAAATGTAAATAAATTAGAGAAAAAAATAGATAAATAAATTACAGGAAAAAATAGGTAAATAAACAGAGAAAAAATTGGTAAAGAAATTAGAGAAAAATAGGTGTATCAATAGAGAAAAATAGCTAAATAAATAGAGAAAAATAGCTAAATAAATCAAGGAAAAAAAGGTAAATAAAAAAATTGGTAAATAAATTAGAGGAAAAGATAGGTAACTAAACAGAGAAAAATAGGTAAATAAATTAGAGAATAAAATAGGCAAATAAATAGAGAAAAATAGGTAATGAAGTAGAGAAAACAAAGTAGGTAAATAAATACAGAAAAAGGAGGTAAATAACTAGAGAAAAAATAGGTAAATAAATAGAGAAGACAAAAGAGGTAAATAAATAGAGAAAAAATAGGTAAATAAATGGAGAAAATATAGTTAAATTATCTAGAGAAAAATAGGTGTATAAATATAGATAAATAGCTAAATAAATCAAAGAAAAAAAGGTAAATAAAAAATAGGTAAATAAATTAAAGGAAAAAATAGGTAAATAAACAGAGAAAAAATAGGTAAATAAATGAGAGAAAAAAATAGGTAAATAAATAGAGAAAAATAGGTAAATAAATAGAGAAAGAAGAGGTAAATAAAATAGGGAAAAATAGGTAAATAAACAGAGAAAAATATGTAAATAAGTAGAGAAAACAAAAGAGGTAAATAATTAGAGAAAAAATAGGAAAATAAATCGAGAAAAATGGGTAATGAAGTAGAGAAAACAAAGTAGGTAAATAAATACAGAAAAAGGAGGTAAATAACTAGAGAAAAAATAGGTAAATAAATAGAGAAGACAAAAGAGGTAAAATATCTAGAGAAAAAATAGGTGTATAAATAGAGATAAATAGCTGAATAAATAAAAAAAAAAAGGTAAATAAAAATGGGTAAATAAATTAAAGGAAAAAATAGGTAAATAAACAGAGAAAAAATAGGTAAATAAATGAGAGAAAGAAATTGGTAAATAACTAGAGAAAAAATAGGTAAATAAATAGAGAAAATGTAGGTAAATAAAATAGAGAAAAATAGGTAAATAAACAGAGAAAAAATAGGTAAATAAATTAGAGAAAAAATAGATAAAGAAATAGTGAAAAATAGGTAATGAAGTAGAGAATACAAAGTAGGTAAATAAATACTGAAAAAGAGGTAAATAACTAGAGAAAAGTAGGTAAATAAATAGAGAAAACAAAAGAGGTAAATAAATAGAGAAAAAATAGGGAAATATATAGAGAAAAAATAGGTAAATAAATAGACAAAAAAGAGGTAAATAAATAGAGAAAAATAGGGAAATATATAGAGAAAAAAGAGGTAAATAACTAGAGAAAAATAGGGAAATAAATAGAGAAAAAGTAGGTAAATAAATAGAGAAAAAGTAGGTAAATAAAATAGAGAAAAAATAGGTAAATAAAGAGAGAAAAATAGGTAAATTATCTAGAGAAAAAATAGGTAAATAAATAGACAAAACAAATAAGGTAAATAAATAGAGAAAAATAGGTAATGAAGTAGAGAAAACAAAGTAGGTAAATAAATACAGAAAAAGGAGGTAAATAACTAGAGAAAAAATAGGTAAATAAATAGAGAAGACAAAAGAGGTAAATAAATAGAGAAAAAATAGGTAAATAAATAGAGAAAAAGTAGGTAAATAAAATAGAGAAAAAATAGGTAAATAAATTAGTGAAAAAAATAGATAAATAAATTACAGGAAAAAATAGGTAAATAAACAGAGAAAAAATTGGTAAAGAAATTAGAGAAAAATCGGTGTATAAATAGAGAAAAATAGCTAAATAAATAGAGAAAAATAGCTAAATAAATCAAGGAAAAAAAGGTAAATAAAAAAATTGGTAAATAAATTAGAGGAAAAAATAGGTAACTAAACAGAGAAAAAATAGGTAAATAAATTAGAGAAAAAAATAGGCAAATAAATAGAGAAAAATAGGTAATGAAGTAGAGAAAACAAAGTAGGTAAATAAATACAGAAAAAGGAGGTAAATAACTAGAGAAAAAATTGGTAAATAAATAGAGAAGACAAAAGAGGTAAATAAATAGAGAAAAAATAGGTAATAAATAGAGAAAATATAGTTAAATTATCTAGAGAAAAAATAGGTGTATAAATATAGATAAATAGCTAAATAAATCAAAGAAAAAAAGGTAAATAAAAAATAGGTATATAAATTAAAGGAAAAAATAGGTAAATAAACAGAGAAAAAATAGGTAAATAAATAGAGAAAAAAGAGGTAAATAAAATAGGGAAAAATAGGTAAATAAACAGAGAAAAATATGTAAATAAGTAGAGAAAACAGAAGAGGTAAATAATTAGAGAAAAAATACGAAAATAAATCGAGAAAAATAGGTAGTGAAGTAGAGAAAACAAAGTAGGTTAATAAATACAGAAAAAGGAGGTAAATAACTAGAGAAAAAAATAGGTAAATAAATAGAGAAGACAAAAGAGGTAAATAAATAGAGAAAAAATAGGTAAATAAATAGAGAAAAAATAGTTAAATTATCTAGAGAAAAATAGGTGTATAAATATAGATAAATAGCTAAATAAATCAAAGAAAAAGAGGTAAATAAAAAATAGGTAAATAAATTAAAGGAAAAAATAGGTAAATAAACAGAGAAAAAATAGGTAAATAAATGAGAGAAAAAAATAGGTAAATAAATAGAGAAAAATAGGTAAATAAATAGAGAAAAAAGAGGTAAATAAAATAGGGAAAAATAGGTAAATAAACAGAGAAAAATATGTAAATAAGTAGAGAAAACAGAAGAGGTAAATAATTAGAGAAAAAATACGAAAATAAATCGAGAAAAATAGGTAATGAAGTAGAGAAAACAAAGTAGGTTAATAAATACAGAAAAAGGCGGTAAATAACTAGAGAAAAAAATAGGTAAATAAATAGAGAAGACAAAAGAGGTAAATAAATAGAGAAAAAATAGGTAAATAAATAGAGAAAAAATAGTTAAATTATCTAGAGAAAAATAGGTGTATAAATATAGATAAATAGCTAAATAAATCAAAGAAAAAGAGGTAAATAAAAAATAGGTAAATAAATTAATGGAAAAAATAGGTAAATAAACAGAGAAAAACTAGGTAAATAAATGAGAGAAAAAAATAGGTAAATAAATAGAGAAAAATAGGTAAATAAATAGAGAAAAAAGAGGTAAATAAATACAGAAAAATAGGTAAATAAATAGATAAAAAATAGGTAAATAAAATAGAGAAAAATAGGGAAATAAATAGAGAAAAAGTAGGTAAATAAATAGAGAAAAAGTAGGTAAATAAAATAGAGAAAAAATAGGTAAATAAAGAGAGAAAAAAAAGGTAAATTATCTAGAGAAAAAATAGGTAAATTATCTAGAGAAAAAATAGGTAAGTAAATAGACAAAACAAATAAGGTAAATAAATAGAGAAAATAGGGAAATATATAGAGAAAAAATAGGTAAGTAAATAGAGAAAAAGGAGGTAAATAAATAGAGAAAAATAGGTAAATAAATAGATAAAAAATAGGTAAATAAAATAGAGAAAAATATAGGCAAATAAATAGAGAAAAATAGGTAAATTATCTAGAGAAAAAATAGGTAAATAAATAGAGAAAAATAGGTAAATAAACCAAACAAAAAAAGGTAAATAAAAAAATAGGTAAATAAAATAAAGAAAAAAATAGGCAAATAAATACACAAAAATAGGTAAATAAACTAGTGAAAAAATAGGTAAATAAATTAGAGAAAAAAATAGATAAATAAATAGAGAGAAAATAGGTGAATAAATAGAGAAAAATGTAAATAAATTAGAGAAAAAAATAGATAAATAAATTACAGGAAAAAATAGGTAAATAAACAGAGAAAAAATTGGTAAAGAAATTAGAGAAAAATAGGTGTATCAATAGAGAAAAATAGCTAAATAAATAGAGAAAAATAGCTAAATAAATCAAGGAAAAAAAGGTAAATAAAAAAATTGGTAAATAAATTAGAGGAAAAGATAGGTAACTAAACAGAGAAAAAATAGGTAAATAAATTAAAGAATAAAATAGGCAAATAAATAGAGAAAAATAGGTAATGAAGTAGAGAAAACAAAGTAGGTAAATAAATACAGAAAAAGGAGGTAAATAACTAGAGAAAAAATAGGTAAATAAATAGAGAAGACAAAAGAGGTAAATAAATAGAGAAAAAATAGGTAAATAAATGGAGAAAATATAGTTAAATTATCTAGAGAAAAAATAGGTGTATAAATATAGATAAATAGCTAAATAAATCAAAGAAAAAAAGGTAAATAAAAAATAGGTAAATAAATTAAAGGAAAAAATAGGTAAATAAACAGAGAAAAAATAGGTAAATAAATGAGAGAAAAAAATAGGTAAATAAATAGAGAAAAATAGGTAAATAAATAGAGAAAGAAGAGGTAAATAAAATAGGGAAAAATAAGTAAATAAACAGAGAAAAATATGTAAATAAGTAGAGAAAACAAAAGAGGTAAATAATTAGAGAAAAAATAGGAAAATAAATCGAGAAAAATGGGTAATGAAGTAGAGAAAACAAAGTAGGTAAATAAATACAGAAAAAGGAGGTAAATAACTAGAGAAAAATAGGTAAATAAATAGAGAAGACAAAAGAGGTAAAATATCTAGAGAAAAAATAGGTGTATAAATAGAGATAAATAGCTGAATAAATAAAAAAAAAAGGTAAATAAAAATGGGTAAATAAATTAAAGGAAAAAATAGGTAAATAAACAGAGAAAAAATAGGTAAATAAATGAGAGAAAGAAATTGGTAAATAACTAGAGAAAATATAGGTAAATAAATAGAGAAAATGTAGGTAAATAAAATAGAGAAAAATAGGTAAATAAACACAGAAAAAATAGGTAAATAAATTAGAGAAAAAATAGATAAAGAAATAGTGAAAAATAGGTAATGAAGTAGAGAATACAAAGTAGGTAAATAAATACTGAAAAAGAGGTAAATAACTAGAGAAAAGTAGGTAAATAAATAGAGAAAACAAAAGAGGTAAATAAATAGAGAAAAAATAGGTAAATAAATAGAGAAGACAAAAGAGGTAAATAAATAGAGAAAAAATAGGTAAATAAATAGAGAAAAAGTAGGTAAATAAAATAGAGAAAAAATAGGTAAATAAATTAGTGAAAAAAATAGATAAATAAATTACAGGAAAAAATAGGTAAATAAACAGAGAAAAAATTGGTAAAGAAATTAGAGAAAAATCGGTGTATAAATAGAGAAAAATAGCTAAATAAATAGAGAAAAATAGCTAAATAAATAAAGGAAAAAAAGGTAAATAAAAAAATTGGTAAATAAATTAGAGGAAAAAATAGGTAACTAAACAGAGAAAAAATAGGTAAATAAATTAGAGAAAAAAATAGGCAAATAAATAGAGAAAAATAGGTAATGAAGTAGAGAAAACAAAGTAGGTAAATAAATACAGAAAAAGGAGGTAAATAACTAGAGAAAAAATTGGTAAATAAATAGAGAAGACAAAAGAGGTAAATAAATAGAGAAAAAATAGGTAATAAATAGAGAAAATATAGTTAAATTATCTAGAGAAAAAATAGGTGTATAAATATAGATAAATAGCTAAATAAATCAAAGAAAAAAGGTAAATAAAAAATAGGTATATAAATTAAAGGAAAAAATAGGTAAATAAACAGAGAAAAAATAGGTAAATAAATAGAGAAAAAAGAGGTAAATAAAATAGGGAAAAATAGGTAAATAAACAGAGAAAAATATGTAAATAAGTAGAGAAAACAGAAGAGGTAAATATTAGAGAAAAAATACGAAAATAAATCGAGAAAAATAGGTAGTGAAGTAGAGAAAACAAAGTAGGTTAATAAATACAGAAAAAGGAGGTAAATAACTAGAGAAAAAAATAGGTAAATAAATAGAGAAGACAAAAGAGGTAAATAAATAGAGAAAAAATAGGTAAATAAATAGAGAAAAAATAGTTAAATTATCTAGAGAAAAATAGGTGTATAAATATAGATAAATAGCTAAATAAATCAAAGAAAAAGAGGTAAATAAAAAATAGGTAAATAAATTAAAGGAAAAAATAGGTAAATAAACAGAGAAAAAATAGGTAAATAAATGAGAGAAAAAATAGGTAAATAAATAGAGAAAAATAGGTAAATAAATAGAGAAAAAAGAGGTAAATAAAATAGGAAAAATAGGTAAATAAACAGAGAAAAATATGTAAATAAGTAGAGAAAACAGAAGAGGTAAATAATTAGAGAAAAAATACGAAAATAAATCGAGAAAAATAGGTAATGAAGTAGAGAAAACAAAGTAGGTTAATAAATACAGAAAAAGGCGGTAAATAACTAGAGAAAAAAATAGGTAAATAAATAGAGAAGACAAAAGAGGTAAATAAATAGAGAAAAAATAGGTAAATAAATAGAGAAAAAATAGTTAAATTATCTAGAGAAAAATAGGTGTATAAATATAGATAAATAGCTAAATAAATCAAAGAAAAAGAGGTAAATAAAAAATAGGTAAATAAATTAATGGAAAAAATAGGTAAATAAACAGAGAAAAACTAGGTAAATAAATGAGAGAAAAAAATAGGTAAATAAATAGAGAAAAATAGGTAAATAAATAGAGAAAAAAGAGGTAAATAAATACAGAAAAATAGGTAAATAAATAGATAAAAAATAGGTAAATAAAATAGAGAAAAATAGGGAAATAAATAGAGAAAAGTAGGTAAATAAATAGAGAAAAAGTAGGTAAATAAAATAGAGAAAAATAGGTAAATAAAGAGAGAAAAAAAGGTAAATTATCTAGAGAAAAAATAGGTAAATTATCTAGAGAAAAAATAGGTAAATAAATAGAGAAAAATAGGTAAATAAACCAAACAAAAAAAGGTAAATAAAAAAATAGGTAAATAAAATAAAGAAAAAAATAGGCAAATCAATACACAAAAATAGGTAAATAAACTAGTGAAAAAATAGGTAAATAAATTAGAGAAAAAAATAGATAAATAAATAGAGAGAAAATAGGTGAATAAATAGAGAAAAATGTAAATAAATTAGAGAAAAAAATAGATAAATAAATTACAGGAAAAAATAGGTAAATAAACAGAGAAAAAATTGGTAAAGAAATTAGAGAAAAATAGGTGTATCAATAGAGAAAAATAGCTAAATAAATAGAGAAAAATAGCTAAATAAATCAAGGAAAAAAAGGTAAATAAAAAATTGGTAAATAAATTAGAGGAAAAGATAGGTAACTAAACAGAGAAAAAATAGGTAAATAAATTAAAGAATAAATAGGCAAATAAATAGAGAAAAATAGGTAATGAAGTAGAGAAAACAAAGTAGGTAAATAAATACAGAAAAAGGAGGTAAATAACTAGAGAAAAAATAGGTAAATAAATAGAGAAGACAAAAGAGGTAAATAAATAGAGAAAAAATAGGTAAATAAATGGAGAAAATATAGTTAAATTATCTAGAGAAAAATAGGTGTATAAATATAGATAAATAGCTAAATAAATCAAAGAAAAAAGGTAAATAAAAAATAGGTAAATAAATTAAAGGAAAAAATAGGTAAATAAACAGAGAAAAAATAGGTAAATAAATGAGAGAAAAAAATAGGTAAATAAATAGAGAAAAATAGGTAAATAAATAGAGAAAGAAGAGGTAAATAAAATAGGGAAAAATAGGTAAATAAACAGAGAAAAATATGTAAATAAGTAGAGAAAACAAAAGAGGTAAATAAATTAGAGAAAAAATAGGAAAATAAATCGAGAAAATGGGTAATGAAGTAGAGAAAACAAAGTAGGTAAATAAATACAGAAAAAGGAGGTAAATAACTAGAGAAAAAATAGGTAAATTAATAGAGAAGACAAAAGAGGTAAAATATCTAGAGAAAAAATAGGTGTATAAATAGAGATAAATAGCTGAATAAATAAAAAAAAAAAGGTAAATAAAAATGGGTAAATAAATTAAAGGAAAAAATAGGTAAATAAACAGAGAAAAAATAGGTAAATAAATGAGAGAAAGAAATTGGTAAATAACTAGAGAAAATATAGGTAAATAAATAGAGAAAATGTAGGTAAATAAATAGAGAAAAATAGGTAAATAAACAGAGAAAAAAATAGGTAAATAAATTAGAGAAAAAATAGATAAAGAAATAGTGAAAAATAGGTAATGAAGTAGAGAATACAAAGTAGGTAAATAAATACTGAAAAAGAGGTAAATAACTAGAGAAAAGTAGGTAAATAAATAGAGAAAACAAAAGAGGTAAATAAATAGAGAAAAAATAGGGAAATATATAGAGAAAAAATAGGTAAATAAATAGACAAAAAAGAGGTAAATAAATAGAGAAAAATAGGGAAATATATAGAGAAAAAAGAGGTAAATAACTAGAGAAAAATAGGGAAATAAATAGAGAAAAAGTAGGTAAATAAATAGAGAAAAAGTAGGTAAATAAAATAGAGAAAAAATAGGTAAATAAAGAGAGAAAAATAGGTAAATTATCTAGAGAAAAAATAGGTAAATAAATAGACAAAACAAATAAGGTAAATAAATAGAGAAAAATAGGTAATGAAGTAGAGAAAACAAAGTAGGTAAATAAATACAGAAAAAGGAGGTAAATAACTAGAGAAAAAATAGGTAAATAAATAGAGAAGACAAAAGAGGTAAATAAATAGAGAAAAAATAGGTAAATAAATAGAGAAAAAGTAGGTAAATAAAATAGAGAAAAAATAGGTAAATAAATTAGTGAAAAAAATAGATAAATAAATTACAGGAAAAAATAGGTAAATAAACAGAGAAAAAATTGGTAAAGAAATTAGAGAAAAATCGGTGTATAAATAGAGAAAAATAGCTAAATAAATAGAGAAAAATAGCTAAATAAATCAAGGAAAAAAAGGTAAATAAAAAAATTGGTAAATAAATTAGAGGAAAAAATAGGTAACTAAACAGAGAAAAAATAGGTAAATAAATTAGAGAAAAAAATAGGCAAATAAATAGAGAAAAATAGGTAATGAAGTAGAGAAAACAAAGTAGGTAAATAAATACAGAAAAAGGAGGTAAATAACTAGAGAAAAAATTGGTAAATAAATAGAGAAGACAAAAGAGGTAAATAAATAGAGAAAAAATAGGTAATAAATAGAGAAAATATAGTTAAATTATCTAGAGAAAAAATAGGTGTATAAATATAGATAAATAGCTAAATAAATCAAAGAAAAAAAGGTAAATAAAAAATAGGTATATAAATTAAAGGAAAAAATAGGTAAATAAACAGAGAAAAAATAGGTAAATAAATAGAGAAAAAAGAGGTAAATAAAATAGGGAAATATAGGTAAATAAATAGAGAAAAATAGGTAATGAAGTAGAGAAAACAGAAGAGGTAAATAATTAGAGAAAAAATACGAAAATAAATCGAGAAAAATAGGTAGTGAAGTAGAGAAAACAAAGTAGGTTAATAAATACAGAAAAAGGAGGTAAATAACTAGAGAAAAAATAGGTAAATAAATAGAGAAGACAAAAGAGGTAAATAAATAGAGAAAAAATAGGTAAATAAATAGAGAAAAAATAGTTAAATTATCTAGAGAAAAATAGGTGTATAAATATAGATAAATAGCTAAATAAATCAAAGAAAAAGAGGTAAATAAAAAATAGGTAAATAAATTAATGGAAAAAATAGGTAAATAAACAGAGAAAAACTAGGTAAATAAATGAGAGAAAAAAATAGGTAAATAAATAGAGAAAAATAGGTAAATAAATAGAGAAAAAAGAGGTAAATAAATACAAAAAAATAGGTAAATAAATAGATAAAAAATAGGTAAATTAAATAGAGAAAAATAGGGAAATAAATAGAGAAAAAGTAGGTAAATAAATAGAGAAAAAGTAGGTAAATAAAATAGAGAAAAAATAGGTAAATAAAGAGAGAAAAAATAGGTAAATTATCTAGAGAAAAAATAGGTAAATTATCTAGAGAAAAAATAGGTAAATTATCTAGAGAAAAAATAGGTAAATAAATAGACAAAACAAATAAGGTAAATAAATAGAGAAAAATAGGGAAATATATAGAGAAAGAATAGGTAAGTAAATAGAGAAAAAAGAGGTAAATAAATAGAGAAAAATAGGTAAATAAATAGATAAAAAATAGGTAAATAAAATAGAGAAAAATATAGGCAAATAAATAGAGAAAAATAGGTAAATTATCTAGAGAAAAAATAGGTAAATAAATAGAGAAAAATAGGTAAATAAACCAAACAAAAAAAGGTAAATAAAAAAATAGGTAAATAAAATAAAGAAAAAAATAGGCAAATAAATACACAAAAATAGGTAAATAAACTAGAGAAAAAATAGGTAAATAAATTAGAGAAAAAAATAGATAAATAAATAGAGAGAAAATAGGTGAATAAATAGAGAAAAATAGGTAAATAAATTAGAGAAAAAAATAGATAAATAAATTACAGGAAAAAATAGGTAAATAAACAGAGAAAAAATTGGTAAAGAAATTAGAGAAAAATAGGTGTATAAATAGAGAAAAATAGCTAAATAAATAGAGAAAAATAGCTAAATAAATAGAGAAAAATAGCTAAATAAATCAAGGAAAAAAAGGTAAATAAAAAATTGGTAAATAAATTAGAGGAAAAAATAGGTAACTAAACAGAGAAAAAATAGGTAAATAAATTAGAGAATAAAATAGGCAAATAAATAGAGAAAAATAGGTAATGAAGTAGAGAAAACAAAGTAGGTAAATAAATACAGAAAAAGGAGGTAAATAACTAGAGAAAAAATAGGTAAATAAATAGAGAAGACAAAAGAGGTAAATAATAGAGAAAAAATAGGAAAATAAATAGAGAAAAAATAGGTGTATAAATATAGATAAATAGCTAAATAAATCAAAGAAAAAAAGGTAAGTAAAAAATTGGTAAATAAATTAAAGGAAAAAATAGGTAAATAAACAGAGAAAAATAGGTAAATAAATGAGAGAAAGAAATTGGTAAATAACTAGAGAAAAAATAGGTAAATAAATAGAGAAAAAGTAGGTAAATAAAATAGAGAAAAATAGGTAAATAAACAGAGAAAAAATAGGTAAATAAATTAGAGAAAAAATATGTAAATAATTTAGAGAAAAAAATAGGTAAATAAATAGAGAAAAAATAGGTATATAAACAGAGAAAACAAAAGAGGTAAATAAATAGAGAAAAATAAGTAAATAAATAGATAAAAAATAGGTAAATAAAATAGAGAAAAAATAG